>NW_009648545.1:430246-447256 GCF_000708025.1 Charadrius vociferus | reverse complement strand
TTTTGTTTTGTTTTGTTTTTATATACAGAAAGAATTATAAAAGACACTGGCCTGAAATATATATCTTGCCATTGTGAACAGATCCTGCATGGGCTGCCAAAGGTTGCGGTAATGAAGACACGTAACGCCACTCGTTTGTCTCCAGATTGTAGCACTCCACACTGGACAAGTAGCCAGTTTCATTTCTTCCACCGATTACATACAAGTTCTTGTCAAGGCGACAGGCGTAGAAACTGGCTCTCCTGGAGGATAGGGCAGAACAAAACAAAAGAAGCCAACAGCAAACCAATTAGCCACCTCAGCCATGTTTTTTTCCTCTCTCGCTGAACTAAGATAGCTGCTCCTTCAAATGCTACTTCAGAGAGAAGCATCCAGAAGCTTCGCATGCTTACAGCTACCCTGGAGACTGGGGCTGCTTTGCTAATCAAATACATGCTCCACATCAAATAAATACTTCATTTTCGGTGTCAAAACAATTCAGCACACATAAACCTGGCAGAAAATACCCCTTTCCAAAGCTGTTTGTTGCTTTTTCACACCCATGAAAGATAAAAAGGTGCTCATTAATGTTTGGGGCATTACCTTGTACGGGATATAACAACTCAGTAAGACAAAGTGAAAAATGAGGTAGATAATGTAACAATAATAAATTATCTTGACATTCACTTTCTTTATGGTCCTTCAAGGGTCATTGTTCCCAATTTACTAAGAGAACCACATCATCAAAATTTTTCTTCAATTATCATTTTTTTTCTTCTTTCTGCAGTACTGCAAATAGAACAACTTTCCTTCCGCTAGGCACAATATCACATTTCCACCCTTTAACGCAAAAGAGGTCTGTCTCCATCCAGCTAACTCTGAGAAAAGTTTGAGCCACCTGTCCGCTTTCACATGCAACTCAGGTATGCAGGAAAATAATTACTTTTTCTGGGCAGGACTGCTAGGCATATACCAGTTTGTCTTCCGTGTGCCTCCAAAATTAATGGTGAGTGTCTGTTGCTGAAGTAAAAATAGAGCAGTAGACAATTTTGAGAGACCCTGTTTGGCGTAATCCATTTTCAGGGAGAGCTCCCCGGATTATTCAGCAGCAGGAAGGTTTATGAGGGTAGAGGCTTCTAATTTTAAGCTGCGATGATACAAGAAAGAAAACTGCAGAAGAGCACAGCTAGGCTAGGATGAAGACCTGTACAAAATGTTGAACAGGAAGAACTGTCAGTCCCAAACCTCAAATTTTCTTTCTCCTGGGTGAAACGGGAGTGGCGCGTGAGCCCAGATACAGCCAGGTCAAGCACGGCAAGGTCCAGCTCTGACAGCTCCTGCAAATCAGGCATGCTGGAGCGTCGCTGCAGCTTGCCAAACCCCGCTCTGTGGCTGACACAATGCGCTCCGGTTCCTGCCCAGGCACCCAAATTTGAATCCAGGAGCAGCTGCATATTGCATTCCTGAATCGCATGGTAAATTTTGGGGGCTTGAAGGTCACTTGGCACCGTCAAGGGCTCAATCCTGCAGACCACTGCAAGGCAGTCAGGAGGAGCAGTAGTCCACGTACAGACCGTGACACCCCGCAATTAACAGCTCTGCTATGTCCCAACTCCTCCCCAGGCTTACCTATAGTCACCGAAACCAGGTGAGCTAGCAAAGCCTGGTGTGCCATGTCTCTAACCTGCCACCTAGCAAGGCGTGCTTTCAGGAGCATCTCCTTCAGTGAAAGCACAACTAAGGTCTCCCTCCTTTACCCAGCTGCCTATTTTCACAAAATTTGTAATATGCTTTAACATTTTGGAGACATCACCCTCTTTGTCAAACGTGGCTGAAACTGCCTGGTGGTTTGCAAGTTGGAGAAGAGGTCAGGCAGACACAAAGATACAGCCATGGAAACAGCAGGGCTGGGTGGGCATTCGGGGAGAGACCTGACGCACCGCTGCCCGTTTCTGGCCTTACTTTTTGGATTTGGTGCCACCTGAGAGGGCTCCTCACCAGCCAGGGTGACTGAGCACCTCCTGTCTACCTCTTTGCTTTCACCTTGCCTGCACATGGGCAACGTGGACGGTGCAGGACAGCACCCCTTGTTGAGTGGGAGTGGGAACACCACCACAAGGATAAGGCTACTGATAAAAAAAGATGTAAATAGGAGGACAGGAATACTGCTAAGTGCCTCCAGCTCAACTGACGAATTAAATAAGACCATTTAATTTATCTGTCAATGGGCAGATAGAAGCTGATGGCATATATTGCTCTGCATGGTCGGGCAGCAAATTGTGCATCTATGTCTTTAGCCTGATTTTCTATGGAAACAAAGCTTATTTGATTACACTGTACGTGTACCCATGTCTGCCTGAGTGTTGTCTCCTCAACAAAAACCTGCTGGCTGACTTCACTCTGATTTGACAGAGGGTATAGGTGTTAGAGGCAATCAAGTGCCTACATGCTTCTTGTGAGTATGTGACAAGCCAGAAGCAAGACATCCCGTAGCGGCCCCAAAAGTAGAAAAAGCTGCAGAGGTCACATCCTATTAGACATCAGAGAGCCTGCACAGACAGGCACACGTTCTCTGAACCTCCTGTGTCCGGCAGCCGCAAGGCACAAATCCACAGGGTGCCTGTCATCGATGTTTGGGGTGCATGAGCATCCGCTCGTCTGTCCTTGTGCACCTCCTCTGACAAACCCATTAACGAACTGCTCTCACTGTGTTTTTTTCAGGTCAGGTTTAATAAGCAGAGGTAGGTATAACTTGCCGGCATTACTGTTTTAACTGCGATTTCATTGACGCTATTCTGTACGTGTACTCCTGGTTTCATCCACACAGTGTCACTATAAGGAGCAAAAATGAAAGCGTCAGCACGCTCCACTCTTCTGCTTGGATCTGAATATTCACTCAGTAGCTCTGTCACAAATATTTTAAGCTTTTGGGGTTTTTTTTTACTTTTCAGTGATACAGTGTGTAAGGGGCATGCTGTTAAGTGATGACTTTTTAAACTGCTGTAAAATATGATTCAGATTAAAATGTAATACAGCAATCTTTGCACAACAACATTCCCCACAAAACTGGGAAGACGCTATCCGTTCTAATCAGATAACTGGAATGCACCTCAGGATCTGAATACGGACAATAAGCCAATTATTTTGTGGTTTTCTTCAGGACTTGCAAGTACTCGACATTCACTTGCCTCTGAAATGCTTTTCCTTCACATCCCTTCACTCAATAATCAATCCAACTAATTTATTCTCCTAAGTACACACTTAGGAGAAGACACAACTTCTCTCTGATTTCCACAGATATTTTTCCACAGTTTATGCCCTGAAACAAGAAATACCACTACCAGTCTGAGTTTTAAAACCACCAATGCTATTACTGATCATCGCAATATCTGTACTTGATTTCAGAGTCACTTTGGTTTTTAAAAACTAAAGTCATCTTAATAAGGGTTAACATTACTATTATTGAAGTCAGAGACTAAAATAAAAGATTATATTGTTTTCTCTCTTTTTCTGTGCCTTCTTTTCTCAGTTCACTCAGCCTCATAGAGGATGCTGACCTGCTCGCTTCCACTTGCTCTTCTTCAGGCCCTGCTACAATACTGTGTTTCCTGCTGGTCTTTAAACAAAAACTTTTAACCCAGATTGTAAGAAAAAAGAAGATGTTTTAAATGTTATTATGCTCCACACACCTTGTCCAGCTCTGGGCTGAGCTGGCACGATGCAACAGTACTGACTGAGGTGTCCAGCTGAGGCTCAAGCCACAAGTTCAGATAAGCCTACTACAAAGATCATTCCTTCAGGAGGCACCTTAGTCTAACTGAACTGTTCTCCAGAAGGCATCCCATTGTTATTGCATCATCAGGCAGATGTGTATTTCAAAAGCTGATGAGTCATTTGCTGCTCCTCTAAACAATGCACACCTGAAAATAGTACATACTTTTCAAACGCATGCATCTTTGAGATGTTCTTCAAATGAAAAGAAACCAAACTTGGCTTTAAAGAAAATACACTGATGGCTCTGAATCTGTAACAGGATTAGACTTTTCTTTATAGCTCATACAGTAAAATCAATCAGATATGGATTTTAGCATATGAGATAAAAGTTTACTCATCAAATATTTCATACAGATTTTCAACTTGAGAATATACTGCCTGTGAATGAGACCCACATTTACCTGGCAGTCATTTCAAAGGAGCTATTATAGTCCATCTAGCCAATTATTCTCAGACTAAAATTCCTAAGTAGGTTTTGACTTGATGGACCATAATGATTCAGAAAAACCCATTAAACAGTCTGTCTTGTCAATGGTGCCTGAATTATGCCAACAGAGACAGGGCGTGACCCTACACTCCTAGGGGGGGAAAAACAGCCTGTTGACTTTAATGGGAACAGTATCTGACTAAAGGAGCTGGGAAAGAAGACTGCATAAAAGCTCTCTCTTGTTTGTATGATCTTCTAAAAACTGGGCCAGACCATACCTCTAAAGGCTGCAAAAATTCCAAGGAAGTCAGTAGGAATGAGCAAATAAACCATTAAAATCATTTTAGAAAGTCATTTGAAAATCCCTGTTTTCCGACAACAGCCCCAATGCTTAGGAGCCTTTATAGAAAAATACTGGGCAAGCCTATGAGTTATGTATCCTGAACAAAAGAGGTGACAATTAACGTCGTCATACTAAAGCCCCTTGCAGAAGGAACTATGTATGAGTGGACCATTACATTTAAATAACACTGTAAAGCACTGAGCTGCTAACGCAATACAGTTTATTACCGGGCAGCTGCTAAGCAATCACAACGTGCTGCAGAGTTTCTAACTCTTGGTTGAAGGTGGCAGCTTCCACCAGAGCACAGGGCAAGTCATATTCAGCACCTGCGATTATAAACTGATTTTCTGGTTAAACTGATTTTCTGGTGAAACACAACTGGCCACTGTAGAGGTGGAAATACTCCTACTGTCTGTTTTCTCCAACCCTCAACTACCTACTTCTGCTTTCTGAGGTTTGTCAGCCAAATAAACCCAACCGTTCAGCCAGCCGCACTTGTCCCTCAAGAGTTTTGCTGGCAGATACATAGAGGGCCTAATGAGGACACAGATTAGGCTCCACAGAAGAGCTTCAGGCTCCCTACAAACACTAGTCAGCCTCCCAGTTCACTGAGGATGACCTGCATGGCGATGCGCAATCTCACGCACACCTCCCGTCTCCCTCAGACCAACACCTGAGCTGGCGGTGACTCAGTCCAGGGAGCGGAACCAGAGGGGAAGGCATCCCTCTGCTTCAAGGTAAATAACCCACTTCTGGGGTCGCCCCACAGCGCTGGCAGGAGGGATGGAGAAGCCAGGGACTATGATGAATTGTGATCTCTTCTTATCTCTATCTATATGGCTAATTTTATCAGTTCACTCAGCTCCAACAACGAACCTCCTCAGATCTGTTCCACTTAGGCTTTTTCATGCAGTGGTACAACGCAGTATTTTCTGGTGACGAGCATCACACATGGGCCTGCACACGGACTTAGGCCAATCACACTGAATCCTGTTAAAAAACTACAGACGGACATTTTGCCTCTGAAAATTTGACAGGACAGCCATATATCCGCGCATCTCATAATGCACAGCTTGAATCGCAAGGTTGCACTGAGTTCAATCTATTTATGACTGCCAGACACCTGAACACAGGGGGCAGCCAACAAAAAAAGAACTATAATACTGACAGCACACGGAATAAGGAAAGTGTCTGAGGAAGGTGGTGTGAGATCTCTCATCCATTAGATCTATGAGAAGATGAGTGTTGAACTGCAGGATGGACACTGAACGTTCTTTCATAAAACAACATTATAACATTGGATCTTCTGCCTTTGAGATTCTTCTTACGAAACACACATCATTCAGTTCAGATTTGAGGGACTATTTACCTGCAAAGGTAGGATTTGAGATCCAGAGTTAAGTCTACGCCATCTTTACCAGTCATTGCTCAAGTCTACATGCACCTCTGCTCTGCAGTACACAGTTAAGACTAAAATGTATGCTACTCTAATATGCATTAGCTGACAGCAACTTCGCTCAAAGACCACCTAGAGTGGAGAGTCCTCTGACAAGGCGAGTCATGTTGAGTAGAGGTCTTCAAGGCTGCCATGGTTAAACAGGATAGGGTGAACGTGTGAAGGTTCCAGTTCCCTATAAGATATCTGCCTAAACTGTTATTTACTGCAAACCCACCATGACGCTTCAGTCGGGGAACATGACAGGACACTATGAAGACTTCAGAAAAATCCTTCAGACCGTACTCAGGCAACCAGTAATTGCACTAAGTCCGTGGTTATTTTTCATGAGTTAGCACTGCAGGATTTGGCATCTGGAGTTGTGAAATTGGAAAGTTTAAAAAAATAAGGAGACAAATGGGATGCAACTGCATGCTGCAGTTTTATCTCAGTATTTTCAATGCTTCTGTAGGCCTCCTTACTCCCAGAACTAAGACAAACTGCAGCTGCTCCTAGGATGATAAAACATATATTGAACAACATGTAGTAGTAGGTTTTTACCTCTCTTGCATGGGTGGAAGTTGTATCCAGCTGTTAAACCTGGGATCGTATCGGCTAACAAAGTTTGTACTGTGTTTCCCTGTAAAGATAGATTATTTTGACACTCAGCTGTTTGTTTCATGTATTTAACATCATGATTGTAATATATATTACATATACTTCACAAGTTGACAGCTTTTATGAAGGGTTCCCCCTTTTACAACAATGTATGATTACACTATGTGTACAGTAATAATTCAACAAATGGGGCACTGCAAGGTTTGAATTAGCAATTGTTAGCAGTAAAAGCAGATAAGAGATTATTCTTGCTCTCCGTAATAAGATCTTGAAAATGTGTATTTAAATTAACTTATAGATGCTGTGGTACTTCCACAGCCACAATAAATCACAGCACTAAACAAAATTACTGCCCTAAAGAGGGCATCCCCACGATATTTTTATGACTAGAATACTTGGTGTCAGGTAAAAAAAATCAAAGGGAGGATATATGCTTTTCTTTCTCCTCACATCGTCTCTATGTGGAACATGGTAAAAATATCTTGTGCAAATAACCAGGAGCTGCATAAGCCATCAGCATGGGGTATGCAGTGTTTGCACTAGATGGTTTATTCTACCATGTACTTTCAGTGTTAAGTTAGAAGGAATTACACATGTGCATCGAAGGGGGAATACACTCTTTGAGTTTTATTCCAAGTGTGTTAGCTAAAATATGAAACACGAGCAACATACACCAGCTAACTAGCTTATCCCTGCTGTCAAGCCCAAGAACTGTATTCATGTCTTCACGATATTAAGATTTCACCTTATTTTACATGCAGATTGACATCAGAGCAAGAAAACTGAAGCAAGAGAGTGTATGGCAATTTCCTGTAACACCTGAGACTTCAACAGATGAGGATCTCGGAAACAGAAACCTTTGTTTATGTACGTGTGACTAAAAAATTGAATTAGAGGCTTCACAGGCCAGCAGAATAACCCAACTGCGTAGGTCACAGTTCTATAAATGGTCACTGGGTATTCTACAAGGTGAATATTTTTGCATCAGAAAAGCCTCTGTAGGATTGGCTCGCTTTGCTTGTTTCATTCCACACTTACTTCAGCATGTGTAAATAGACCATCAAGATTGTAGAGAAGAATAACAACGCAGCTAGAATTTATATTCCTAATAATTTAAGATCATGTTCTACAAGGAATCAGAGAAAGAAACCATGTTGACCACTTCGTCTGGAAGCAAACTCATTCCCTCGCTATGTATAAGCCTGTTCTATAAGAGAAGGGTAAAGCAGAAGACTGATGAATAATGCAGCATTTCCCTTCAAATCCAGTGTGGTGCCTAATGAGGACCAAAGCCCTTTATGCTGAGCACCACTCAAACACATCTCAAGACATACGGTGAGATCCCCATACACTAAGGGCAGCTGGTCATTTTGCCACTGGGTTTAGTGAAGCGAGGCTTTGCTCTGGGTCCCTATCCAAACTCCTTTAGTCTACACAGACAATTTAGAAAAAGAGGCATTGAGAGCTACAGATTCAATAAACGGTAAAACAGTAACAGCAGGCATCTGACTGGCTCTAGGTCTCACTGCTGAGGACATTTATTAATCTACTGCTATTTCAAAAAGCAGGATTTCAAAACAATGTAAGTATTGATCATAAGTTTGGACTTCTAGTAGGAGTTTTTAATTATGCTGTATTCACTACATCTTTCAGAGTTACTGGGGACTTCAGTGGCCACTGGTTATATAGCAACTTTTTATTTGTTGTCATACAAACCTGTGATTTGGGGACCTTGGCCTCCTAACATAATGTGTCATACACTTATTCACTACAAATATCATGTATGTAGAAGACTGTATAGCACAGGGTAGAAAAAGAAGGGTTTAGTGAGCCTAGAGTGAGAATCCAGCGTACAAAACTGGTCCCTTCACAGGAAGGGAGATGAAATCAAACTAGAACAGGCACAAATAAGAGCTACTATGGTGACAGGAGGAACAGAAAGTTTACCTTATGGCAGGAGACAAAGGACTTGGCTTGTTCCTCCTAGGAAAACAAAAGCTGAAAAGGGATAGGAGTGCTGTCTGTAATACATCAGAGGAACAAATCTCCAGGAGGGGAAAAACTATTAAGCTAAAGGCCAACTCTGGCATGAGAACAAGGTGATTTAGACAGTCAAAGAATACATTTTACTGGAAATTAGAATAAGGCTCCTAGTCATTTAGAGCAATTGGATTCTGTAACAGCTTTCCAACAGGAAGAGTGGGGGCTAAAAATCCAACTGCTTTTCGAATGGAGATTAGAAAATTTACAAAATGGGTCTCTAAGATGCCTGTGATGGCAGGAAAAGGACTGATGACCCCACTTAAGGGGCCTGGTGTAACTGGTTTGACGCCGGTTTAAATTTGGACTTCAGTTTGAAGAACTGTATCTATTAATTTGCCTTGCTTATCAGTCAGGAGCCTGTCAGAAAATCTGACAAGTGATCAGAAATCAGGATTAGAAAACAGGACAATGGGACAACAGGAAGCAGATGCTGCTTGCTTCTCTCTACAGGAAGGTCTCTGCAGCCATGCCAAAAGGTGAAGGGCTCTGAAGTTTATGAAGGTTGGTCTTAAATCCATGCCTCTGTTCAGCAAGCTGCTCTCATCAAGAGTTTACTTGTGCAGGGATCCCTTATGACTGGAAAGGCATAGCCATAGAGGATGTACAAAAAGTGAGAAAAAATGTCTCCTGGGCTCCCTAGGTTGTCAGGAAGTCAAGAAGCATCACAGAGGGGGCACGGGCACTCCTCAGGGTCCATGCAGCTTCTCAAGAATCTGCTGGTCTGATAGCTAAAGAAATGTATGGTGCTCCTTCCATTGCCCCCATCTCAAGGATAATTCTGTCCACTGGAAAAACACCTGGCACACTCTCATTCAAATCAGAAGCCTTGTAATGCTCTGGCAAGACCGTTCCAGCTAGGTCCCTCTGAAGCCTCTTCTGTGCTATGAGAATAGCAGACAAAGGCTTTTACATAAATTCAGGTGGGTACCTCACGTGTAGCTGCACATTGAGACCAAATCAGTTCCAGGAAAGAACTAGCTCAGCAACAGAACAGGATGTAATGTATGATTTCAGGTTCACTTTTTGTAACAAGTAAGGCCCATTTCTCTTGGGACAAATTCATAAAGAGATCAGTATCAGCAAAGCTCCTACTTCTTTTCTTCCTACCTTCTCTACAGAAAAATCACAGCACTGGTATTCCCAGAACACGGAAGCTGTTAGACATCTTCAGCAACATCTTCAGCTCAGGAATTGATCTAGGTGACCTTAGACCTAAGGTACCATCCACCTCACAAACAGCTCTGCTCAACTCCTACCTAAGATGCAGACTATGTAACCCCTTCTAACATCTCTCTATCATGTTGCAACTCAGATTCCGCATCTTTAAATTGTGGGTAATTATACTTCTTTTCTTTTATCCTTCATGTGACATGGCCATTTAATTATAAACTGTCTGGAACAAGGTCTGCCTCTTATTATCCATACGCCTACCACCAAGCACAACAGGGGCCCTCAGCTGTTGGATGTGGCTGATGCTCCTAATAATAATTGTCATTAATGATACCACGCTATCTCCTGGTTAATATAAAGGAGATTCAACAATAGAACTGAAGGGCTCTTCTCCTAAGACATTTAGTGATATTTTTAACTACACCGGAAATATGCTCATAGGGTGGACTGGATTGTTTGTCTCAAGTTTTAGGAAGTGAACAGATGTAACAATTTTCTATAATTTGGTTTAGTGCAGATGCTGAAATGGGGCATTCACAATAAAATATATGCAGTATATGTAATTTCAGCTGGATCCTCTGGTGTTTTAAAGTAAAAATGTGTACCTGCAAGCTGTTTTATGGTTTCTCAGTCATAATTATCTCTGTTACACAGACTGCTACAACTACAACCCTTTCTTCGTGTGCAAGCTTTTTAACAATGTCTTGACAATTTTGTGAATTTTGCAAGGCATGGTATTCTCCTTTTGCTTTGCTCAGAAGCCTGTTAAATTGTTTAATTTCTCTTTGCGGTAAATTTATGAAGTAATCAAATCAAAGAAGGTAGCAGCAGATAATCTATATGAGAAGCTCTTGCACAAGACTAAAAAAAAGGACCAGTTTAAGAATCTCAGAGTCTAGATAATTAACACATTAACAACTTTAGCTGCGAGTATCTGGTTTGACAATAGAAAAGAAGCATTCATCTACCGCAATTGCATTATTATATTATGACTGGAAGGAGACTGAAAATGAAGGTTAAAATTCTTAACAGCTGCTGCCTGGTGCATGCACTTGAAAGAGTCTGTTCTGCTGCCTGTGGCATTTCTCAAGGGATGTGGGAGCTGATGAATGACGGAGATGCTAATGCTAAAGTACCAGATATTTATTACATCAATATTTAAAAGTAGCCTTTGCTAGGTTCAACAATTAGGCTGAGGGTCCTCAAAAACCCTTGCTACTGACTACATCAGCCGCCCTGACAGACAGACAGAGGAAGGCAAATGCTGCCTGTGCCGTTTAATATTCTATACATACCATTAGGGTTCCATTGGTCTTCTCCTCCCAGCACAAACAAGAAGTTTTCCACTTCCACGACACAGTGATGGGCGCTGTTATATGGCATAACTGGAAGTAAAGCAAGATTCTTCGTCAGCTCAGGGCACTGATTCCATCAAGTATTTTCAAAGGTACAAAATACAACACTGGGATTAAGTCTGTAGGAAATAATAGGGGAATGCATCACCCCAAGCATGCACATCCACTGAATTAGCAGCAGACAAAGCCACTTTTTAGTAATCTTATGTTATTCAATCTCGCAAATAATTGAAGAAAAAAGCTGTAATTCTGGTCCCTCGGTGCCCCCCCCCACACACCTGCCCAACTACTGTATATGCCGCTCTAGAAACAACTTGTATAAAGGGGTGAAATTGCCTGATATTTCCCTGAAAATAAGCAGATGCTAGGAATCCTAGTATGCTAGGAAACATTAAAAGAACCTCAGCCCAGCTTTGTTCTGCTGGTAATGTTTCCACAAGAAAAGTCAGTGTGTTCAGTAGCTCTCTATTACACAGCAATGAACAAGCTGCATTTCCATACAGTTTTAAGTTTTTAAATTAAGGTCCTGCTGATTTAATGCCTTTTCCAAATGTATACGCTTAATTTCCTGTACAATGTCATTAGCAGCACAACCACACATTTTCTATTCATCTAATCAGGAAGCCCTTTGTTAACAAAGATCAAAACTGTGGTATTAGGTTTGCAATATCCCTTTTCTTTGGAGGTGTCGGGATTACTGTGGATCAACTACAGTCACAATAATACATTTTTTTAAATTTACATTTTCCACTGCAAGCAATAAGACACAGAAATAAGGGCTTATATATACATAATATGTACATATTATTGTGGTGTGCCATACAGCACTATTGTGATATTATGTGGTAAATGTAAACTTACACAACATTAGTTACCATACCACATAGAGTAGTTTTGGCCCAGTGACACCAGTAGGAAAAATGATGTCCTTGTTCAGCTCATCATATGGGCACCTTAAATCTAGGTGAGGACAAATGGGGAGGTGATGTGCATGTACAGGCAGGGAACTTATTGCTTGACACGGATCAACAGAGCACTTAGGAAACCAGTGCAGTGGGAAATCAATATGACTCAGGGCCAGCTCTTACTTTGTGCTCTTTTGCCAATGCCAAAAAAAAAAAAAAAAAAAAAAAAGAGGCAGCCTATCTCACACTTGGATTATTTTGGGTGATATATCTCTCATTTCATTTGTTTTATTATCTTTTATTTTTCTCAGAATGCAGTTGTGCAGTATAGCATATGCAAATAATAATAAGGAGAAATACGCACAGCTTTGTTATTTAGGACACATTTTCTTAAAGATCAAGTGGGCTCATTTAAGCTTCTTACTGAAGTTTTTGCCAAGGCAATGATGAATAAGTAAGGGACGTTTTTAGTTTCTAGTAAAGGTCGAATATCATTTTCATAGTCTGTGCTCTTACAAGTCATGTAAGTGAAGCAATTCTTAAATTGGGCAGCCAGGTACAGTGAAAGTTCATTAATTAAGGTTATTTGTTACTAGCACACTTTACGTAACTGGGATGTAATCCTATACTAGGCACTGCATGAGATTTTATACTACCTATAGATTCCTACAGTGGGATGAAAAATGAAAAAGATTTTTGCTATCTTTTTAGCCCCTGTGTCGTATTTATCTCATTCTATAATCTCAGACATTTTCCTGTTTTAAAATCTTCTCTCTCAAAAACCCAGTACTTCCCTTGATTTTGTGGAAGCTTCTGCTACAGAAGGGATTTGGGTCTCCCACGGGACATTTGCTGTCTTCCTTAGAGGCTTTTTGGGACCCCTCCTCTCCGGAAGAGACTCCCCAGGATCAGTCCGCAGGGGCTTCTATTCTTACCTAATCCAATGCTCTGTTACGGTTTCCAACTAGATCCAAGCCAGTGGTTGTACCCTCAACCAAGCTCTTCCGTTGGTCAATCTGGAGAGATCTAGCATTTATCAAAAGAACTGTCTGGAGGCAGCACACATGCATATTTTTCACATGCTGTGTTTTCATTTTTGCAAACACTTTTATTTATCCTCCATATTGACACAAACAGGGCCAGTAGAGGAAAAAATTATATTTTAAGCTTTTCTGCTGTTCTCATGCATATAAACTACGCAGTAAGACTCCCACACTTATGATGATAATTAAACCTTGAAAACTAAGGGCTTAATCCTGGCTCCTACTTAACTTGATGGCAATGTTCCCACTGATAGGGGATTGGGCCCAAATGACCCAAACTACCACGCGTAATTCATGGGAAAGCTAAAGGGAAACTTGCCTTAGAAAGGAGGGTAGTGTTTGGGCCTCAGAAGGAAAGGTGACCGCAATAAAACACTGCAAACGTTTAGTATGCCCTTTGTTTCTCACAGAGCTTTGGGGAAAACTCTCCTCTCGGTCTCATGAATCTACCCATGGAGCTGGAGGGAGCTGGAGAAATCAGGGAGGAAGGAGCAATACCATGGACATCTAAGAGGGAGGGAGTTTTGGCATTGAAATTGTGAAATCAGCACTGCAGTCTTTCTCCTCGACCATTTTCAGCGTCCCTCAGAATCATGAGTTATACACAGAAATCAAAATGATGGGAACGAATATTCTTTTTACCGCTATAAAACACACCTTGAAAGCACCACAAAACTTGTGCTGTAAACCATAATTCCCTGTGAACACACCCCCATATAGGACCTAACTTTTCATAGATACAGTCAAAATTACAGAGCAATGAGCATGCTAAACTCAGCCTCTTGTAGGAACAACCTTCTCAAACTCAGTGGGCTTGCCAGGGTGTAACAAGAAGAATTTGGCCCATCACACAGTCTGGCCAGGCTGCTGCTTTCATTAATTTTATACAAGCCTTTGTCTGCTGTTGTGCTTTAATAATGCGAAAATCCCATCTTCTCATTTTTCGATTTCAACTCAGTGGAACACCTGCCTGCCCCACAAAAAGGGTATTTGAAGAGAAGTTTGTACGCCACGCTCAAACACAGCCCGGTGTGAGTTTTTAGCGTGTCAGTCAGTGAGTTAGAGGGAAAGGGTAAGGAGAAGCTAATCAGGATGAAATGAGATTAAAGGCTGTCTAATTTTACAGCAACTGTGATCCATCAGCCACTGTGAAAGTGACAGTGGAAATGAATGATGGAGACAGACAGGTGGGGCTGTACATTTCACTGATTTATCCTCAAATGCACTGGGCCTTATTTTATTGAGTGAACATGACCGCATTTATCATGACTGTCATCTAAACCCACTTCCCTCCATTTAAAAAGGTCACTTTACTAGGAGGGAGTAGGATAGAGGCACTTTCAAAACAGATTTAAAATTTAATAACACATGTTTATAAAACCCTGTGCAAGAATTCTCAACTTTATTAAAGGCCGATTTAAAAGGAAGGAGAAAAGAATATTAAAAAGAGGAGAAGATGAAAAAAAGCCATGGTCATCTGAGAAACATGCTTAACTACCAAGGTGATAGGTGCCAGAGAATTATTTGAGATGGACAGATACAAACAGATTAGTCGGAGTGGGCAGAAACCACCTCTTCTAAGCCCCTACCCCTCACACGCACTTCCCAAAGCTTGGGAGGCCCGTGGCTAACAAACTTGTCCTTTCCTGAACCAAGAGCACAAACCGGTCCATGCAGCCCTACAGAAGACAACACCTCCACCAGCCCCTTCCCATGCAATTTATGTATGACCAGTAGCAGACCCTCAGTAAGGTGGGAGGTAATTGCTCAGGTACAGACACATAACATGCAGAGCTTTCAAGGTCAAAACCAAATGGGTGATTTATACTCGAGAATGATCTGGAAGGCAGTGGAGTCCAAGGCTGCTGTGGTGTTTGCTAAGAAACTACACAAACGTCAATGGGCATTCTGCAGGAGGTGACACTCATCGACGTTCTTCAGATGCAGACGCAGGTGCAAAAGACTCAGCAGCACTCTGCACATCAGGATAGCTGTCCCAAGCAAAAACTCCTTACTTATGCCAAACCTTAGTTAATGAAAGGCACCAGATAATGTTCTGGGACCTACTTTCAAAAACAGAGTCTACAGCTTATAACCACTCATGAAACCAAATGCTCTCAACCATAATGCCTATGAGATGAGCCAGATGCAATGATGCTCCAAAGGCACCTCCAACTTTTGTTCGGAGGTGACAGTGACACACCTCACTCACCTAACAAACAATAATGCGTGCTCTTCGTCTCACCCAGTTTTGCTTGGTTTCTGCCAACAACTGCACATTTAGGAAGCAGCGTCTGGTTGTTCTCCATACATTAATCAAGGGGTCATCAGTTCCGCCTTCTCCTTACACCTTTCCCTGTCTGTCATCACTTCAACACTAACTCGCAGGGAAGAAGAGGGAACAGGAATGGCATTTCTCAAGACAGGAGGAGGGATGAGCTCTGGTCCCAGGAGATCTGAAAGCTGTGATACAGCCCATAGTCATTCCCCTGCTCTGCTAAAAACTCCTTTTGGAAACTGCACTTGATTATTCTACTCAAAGTTAAAAAAAAAAAAAAATCCATAGATTTTTTGCCTGCTCTGAACTGTTCAGCTGCTGGGGATACAGCAGGTACCGTGAGTAAAGCCAAGAAATCTCTTCCTCAGCTACTGCACAGCTTGAGCATAGCCCCTCAAGACTCAGTACACACCAAGAAGTCACGCTTATCATCTCTAATGACCTGTGCAGATGACGCAAGAGAAGAGTGTGTTTCCAGAACCAGGATGTCATTATCAGAGGACATACAGAGTCAATAATGACCTTCCACTATATTAACAGCCTAACCTGTTGGCTACATAATATTCAACTACTGCTACTTGAAAACTGGTTATTTCCATGTCTCTCTTTAGAAGGCTGTGATTTGCTCATGGCAGAGACACAGTGTTCATTTCATTCCCAACCCTCTCCCCAAAATGCTGGCCAGACCACAGCTGGTCCAATTATTTCTTGGGAACAGAATATCAGATACTTTTCACCTTTCTTTGGTTCATACATCATTTGCAGGAAGACCACGTATTTATTACTGAATGTTACTTGTTATTTCTCACCAAGGAGGTTATATAAATAAATGCTAAGATTCCTCTGTGAATTGTTCACTTCAATCTCTTGTTATTTAATAACTGTGGGGAAAGGCTGACCACAATAAGTATGAAATTCTAGCCTTGGTGAACATGGTGGGAGTTTTGCCATTGACTTTAAAGGCATTCAGTTTTCACCCACTGGTATTTTCTACTTAAAAGATAATGAAACAAAGTTAAAAGAGGAGAATAATCAACAATAGATGGCAAATACCTTTGTTAACATTCCTATGGCCAAACTACACCCTGTCACCTCAAATTTAAGCTAATACGTGGGAAGTCTAGCAACACACCAATGCCAATTTTGTGTGTGAGCTCAACTCAGTGGGGGAAGCCTGGGACAACCCAACAGCAGTCACCATAAGCAGAAAGCTCTAAAATAACCAGGGTGAAGCACTGTGCCTCAAAGTTACCTTTGAGAATAAATAATTGGTATAGCTCTGGTCCAGCTGCACCACAGAGAACACCATCAGCTCAGCTAGAAACTTCACAACCTCTTCATCCCCGTGCCAGTTTTGCTGCAACTCCATTCAGATAAGATGGACACAGGCCAGCAGAGTTCATCTAGGACACAGCCCCTACTTACCTGAGGCTGCAAGTAAGCACAGGCAAAACGCCACCCCAAACCTACCCTCAATTCAAGACAACTTCAGCACTAAAAAAAAAGTGATCTGAGCAGATGAAAGTCCTTGGAATCATTCACAACATAGTGACTGGTATCTCATATTAATTAAGGTATTTCACATTATGAAGATATTTCTTATTAATGAAAATACCACATTTTTCATTCAAATGTCAGGA
>NW_009648545.1:391952-430183 GCF_000708025.1 Charadrius vociferus | reverse complement strand
CAGTATAATTGTTTTAATGGGCTAAATTTTTCATTTGTGAGCATCTAAAATAAGACATTTAAATTCATGCTGAAGCATCAGATCAGGCAAACACAACATCAGGAATAGCTGGCGTGATCAGCTTCCCCCTGAAATAAATTGTTTTCAAGTTACTTGGATGCAAGTTCTGAGTACAGACCTATCTACTTCCATGGGTGGAACTCACCCCACGGCAGAAAGTTTTACAGGGTTTTCAGCAACACATACATTTGGCTGTTTGCAAGAACAAGTGTTACCCATATACTTTCAAAGCTGCAAGCGTGTGTTTGGATTTCATCTGAATAATAAAATAAAGCTGCCTCCTCGGATCAACAGTGTCTGGATAAAGTTGGAAAATACTGCATTTCCACCTTAAAAACTGATGTTCCTGTACCAAAATCCTGACACGATCCTCCCTGTGCAGTTTATAGCAAACCTATGCACACTCTGCTGCGCCTCCCTGCCACCTTCCCCATGGAATGACTCTGTACAGCCAAACTGCTGATACGGCATCTGAGAAGCACATGTAAGTGAATACACCAAACTCCTTGGCACTACACGGAGCAGGGAGATGTAATGCATGGTCCTGTGGGAAGGTTCAAAGCGATAATTCCTCTTGTTTTGTTATCCCTTACTTAGCTGCCAACCCGCTGAAGGCTGTGCCCAGCCACTCAGATGCCCCACCAATTCCCACAGACCGTTTACCAGGAGACACTTGCTGTCCACCACCGTGAGTTATGCAGTGTTACCTCAGTGATGGTTGCTCCCCAGCAGAATATGCTGTGTACCTACTCAGGCCTGGATTTATGGTCTCTAAAGTAGAACCAAACATATATTACTGGGGAATGATATCTCGTCACATCATAACGGTCTCATGCTGAAACATTCATGTGTGACATTTTGCACAACAAAACCACTTCATGGAGGAAATGATGAATAGTCCCTGGTGGGAGAAAACCAAGGCAGAGGTGCCAGAAAGCTCCGGAAAGAAATACCATTTTGTCCCACTGGAAGCTTTCAGATCCTCCAAGACATCAGCTCAAGGACATGCATTCCCTTTTCCAACAGTGCCACAGGATGGAAGACCCCAACCACGAGTGGCGTGTTAATGCCCAACTGCTTGTGACCAGTTACATCAGTTCATGGCTCTATTTCTACCTGACCTTGAGATGCACGCATTCTCCTGGTCTCCTGTGAAGGTAACCTTACAAGCTCAGGACAACCACAAACACTCCTTGCATTTTCCTGGCCATATCCTGTCGGTGCTGCTCAGGGACCCATGCCTTTAAAAGAATTCATCACATGCAGCAAGATCTTACTTGGCCCCCACTGCTCCAGAAGTTCAATCTTTCACTATTTTCTCTCTTGGTCTCAGTACTTCCTAAGCTCCTCTCCACTCTTGACTAACATATTATTTTAGAGCAACCAAAAGTTTTTTTGCTTCCCACTAGGTCTTGAAGCCATTCCAGAAGAACAAGAAAAACGTGATCTTCCATTTTGGAAAACTCTTCATGGAGGAGGGATGTGCCCATATTTCACCATATTAAAACAGCAGTTTCGATACGCTTAAGTTCACTCATAATAGATACATTAAAACCTTCAGAATTGCACTGCTATGGATTTTTGGACTTTTCCTTTTAAATACAAGCAAAAGATTTTGATTACAAGAGCCCAGAACATACCTAAAGCACCAGACATAAAGCAGAGGAAGGTGAAAGGATAACAATGCTTACCACCAGGAAAAAAAGCTTAAAAAATGCTTTCTTTCCCAGAAGACATCTGGGTATCTGAAGAAAAGTTTGAAACTCCAACATGCCTAACTTCCAGCACGCCTAAGCACAGCATGCAGAAATAGAAATGTCCATGTAGGATTATGTTAACATACCTAGGCTGCCTAAAGAAAGCCCAGGAGTTCCTGCCAGGGACTGCAAGAAGGTTGGGTTCATCTTTAATGGACAGGCCACTCAAACAACATACTCTCAGGGTGCTGAGGGCACCAACAGGACTCAATGGACCTGACCAGCCTGGGGTCTCCCCCAACACTAGTTGCCCATGGGCGCAGGAGCCCCATTTCAGTGTCCCTGAGCACTCAGACCTGGCCTGGATGGACCCCACATAGGTACGCTGTAGCACATGTCCAGCCCCGTCTTTGGCCGTGTCTCCTGGATGGACTTTGAACCCATGTTGAGGCCTGTCCTCATGGAGTCACCAGCCCCACCGTGCCCTGACACATACCCATAGGCGGGAACGTTGCTGTCTGAGCAAGGACTACAGTCCAGACTTTACCCTGATTCTTCATGTGCCTACCAGTACCCTGAGAAAAAAGGCACTTGGAGATGCCCTGCCAAAACTTGATGTTCTCATCACCATCGAGATAGTTATTCAAATACCAGGAAGCAAGTATCTTACTGTTGACACCTTTTTCGTGATGGACAGAATTAAAGATAATTTATAATATTCTTTTTGCTCAGGATGGACAATAAGACCCCCACTCCAAAATGCACTAACCACTGCGCAAATACACAAGGAAACACAATGATCAATCCACATAAATTAGGTAACACCAAAGACTCATATCTCCCATAGAAACTAGGCAGAAATGTTCCTCTCCTAGACCTTTCCCCACAGATGGGCTCCCAAGGAGGGGAAATGGAAGACCCACAGACAATTTTCAAATTCAGGGAAGGAAATCTGACCTGGGCAGCAAAACCCCATACTTATATAAAATTGGCACAGATCACTTACTATGTAAATCTACACACTGAAGATGCAATTGGAATATAGATCTGAAAAAAAAAATCCATTAATTGATTTGGACTAAATTTATGTTAATTTTATTTTGCTTTCTGTAACAGTAATGTTTAATATTTTCAGAAAAACTGCTGTGAAAAACGTATTGTAATACCTAATCATAATGATCATAAAAATTCACTCCATTTGGGCACTCACACCAGAAATTTTGTTCTGTGTCCTCAAAAACATTTTGAGGATTTAGAAAGCATGCAGTCAGGCAACAGAAGCAAAACCAGGTTTCTTAAAACTGAATACCAAGCTGAGTATCATAGCACACGTAGCTGCTATTTAAATCAAGCGGTGTCAAAATTCATGGGCTGAACCATGTTCACAGAGAATCACAAATAATTCACAAATCACACACTAGTGCATGGTCATGGACTGCTAACAAACAGGATGAAAGGTCAGGTTAATTTAAATCACTGGCCATTCCGGGACTGCAGGATTCGACATGTACAGTAGAGTAAATTAAAGTTCTTGTGACCAATTCTAAATACTTAAAATATACATAACTAAGTATCCTCAACTGGCTTGCATTTTTGGTTGAAGAACTTAATTTTGCAAACAGTATTGTTCATGAAAGTATCATTTTCAGTTAGTTACATGAAGGGAAGTGAGGACTGAGACATGGAGTCTGCATGACCGAAACTGTGACTCGCTGTGCTAGTAACCGCGGCTTGGACCAGGTTCTGGTGGAGATGGGAATGGAACTGAAATGAACAGAAAGAGATGGGTCAGGTCGGGTCAGAGGGGATGTGGCAGAAGGGACCAGGACTGGAGGAAAAGATGGCAAAATCTGCAAATACAGCAGTACATACTGATCCAGAGCCCCAAGTCCTGCACACTTCACACTCCTCCGCTGTGAGCACATCTAGGTGGAAACTTGGGCTGTTTGCACCTTCTGGTTCCCAGGATGCATAGTCTCTGCTGTCACCAGCAACTGCCTGAATTCAAAGGGCAGAGATGTGTACAGCAGACCTACAAAGCCAGCCTACATGACACACTGTTTTTCAGCATACCTTGAAAAGGCAGTTTAACCTCCAAGTCTGTGTAAATGCCGAGGAGATGTGGGGCACTCAGAAGTTACGGACTGCCATTATGTGAGGCTGCAGTGCACATCTCCTCCAGCACCTCTGTTTATTTATGTTGGCATGGTCCTTTAACAGCTAACCATGATACTTCCCAACTGCCCATCTTGCTGAAGGTTCAGCCCCACCAACATCAGAGATCTACAGAAACCACCCCTGCAAGAAATATTTCTGCCCTTTCTTGTCCCAGGTCCCATCACTCCTTGTGATGGCTGATGCGTGCACGCAGCCAAGCAATAAACAAACAAGAAACCACACTATTTTTTTTTTTTGAGGTGCATTGATCTGTTCCCCACTAAGCTTCCTTGCCTGGCCTCATAAACTGGAGTTAGCAGGAGTGTAAGGCCATCAGAAGAAAGGAAGGACTGATGTACCAGCAGCAGCAGCAGCAGCAGCTTGCATCATCTTACTGTGGTTGTAAGACTACAACCTCAGCACACAATACCAGACCACTGAAATGGGTCTAACCCAGCGTTGTTGTGGTCCTGTCTCTCTCACAGCCCAGGCAATCCAGGCCCTTCTTCGTGCCAGCACAGTCTCTCCTCGGCACCCCTCAGTGAACCCTTTCAAAGCAATAATCTGGTGGAAAAACAACCCAGAAAACAAGAGAGTATATTTTCATTTTGGTTTATTGCCCTGAGCAGGCTGAGTCCCAGCACTGACATGAAGAAGGAGACAGGACCACAGGATGGGGTTTGGGTGGAAAGGAACTCGAAACAACAGCAACAACTTCACCTACCATGTGGCCCCAGGCCCTGTGCAGGGGATGAGGGCTCCCTACGAATGAAGCAGGTAACAGCAGACAAGACCTCTGACTGCAAAAGGTTGCTTCACTTCTGGAAGGTGTGTAGGGAGAGACTGGGGGCTGCAGGAGCAGACAGGATTTCTCACAGTTAAGGCAGCTGTGCCCTGAGCTGGAAGATGGTATCCTGTCCCCGCCTTCACCACACGATTTCACTGTGGTGCTAGTAAAGTCCCGTAAGCTTATTTTTTCCACAGCTACCCATTTCTCCTGTTCTGAGAACACTAATTACGTGTGCTTCATTTTTGGAGAGCCTGCTCTGATCCTCGTGTCTGATACGCAGGAGCACTCTGTGCTCACTGCTGTAACTGAAGGAGGTGGGAGAGGCAGTCTAGAGAGCGAGGTCTGAAGGGGTCTTGAAACGGACACCCTGAAATGAAGGATATCTTTGACTTTAACCTCTTTGCACCTCTGTTCCTCATCTGCAAAATGGGAACAACGACAGACTATGCTCCCCACAAAGAGGATGGTGCAAAAATACCGTGACATGCCAATGAAGCAGTTAGACCCTGTTGTTGTGAACACTATAAAGGAAACCTTGTGAAAAAAAAATCTGTTTCCCTGAGATTTTAGTAGCGTGTGACAGACAGGGTCTACTTGCCAAACAACAGAGAAAACAAAATACTGAGGGGAAATTCAGCACAGTCCCTCCCGTGCACTGACATGTGACGAAGAGTAGTATGTGATATCATTAGAGATCGTATCTTAATGCCTATGCAAACAGAGGCCAAATTAAGGTTGCAGAAGCAGCTCAGTTCTCACACTCCCTAACTCGGGAGGGCTTGGTATCGCCGTCTGTCTAACGCTCTTCTCAAGCTTGGCGCAAGTCCCTTGTGCGGGATCCACCCTAGGTCTGACGGGCAGCTAACGCCTGCCTTACCCTGCAGCTCCTTCAGCATCTCCGGATCACTCGGTGTCCCAAGCCTACCGAGCCCACGGCTGGAGGTGCAGGAGCCTTCCTTCTCCTCCTCCTCCTCCTCCTGCCTGCCGCATTCCCTTCCCGCCGGCAGTCTGAGGCTAAGCCACTAGATGGGGTGCGGTGTGCTCGGCTCCCCCCTCCCCCGGGAGAGGCATTTCAATCATCTCTTGGCTTCAGGTTTTGCAGCCAACCAAAAAAACAAAGAGGTGAAACGCAGCACAAAAAAAAAAAAAAAAGACATAGCCAGCTTCCTCCCAGGCAGTTAACTTCTGCTTGTTCCTCGTGTTCGGCGTGAAAGGGAAGAAATCAAACGGAGTACACGAACCCCAGCGAACGCTCGGAGCATCGATCCTGGCGGATGCTGAGCCCCTGTCGGCTCCCGCTGCCTGCAATGGGCACGGCGGGTGCTCAGGCTCTGGCACGGTTATCAGTCATACCTGCTTTGCCTCGTCTTGTCTCAGCTCCCCGAACCCAGACTGCGTGAGGATCAGTCAGCGATTTCTCTGGCAGTCCACACACATCTGCTTTTCTACTCCACGCGCCAGTCCCAGTGAAATATAGCAGGCACAGTTCCCTTCCCCACCAATACGCCGCCAAATCTCTCTCCCTCTCTCTCTTAATAATGATCTGGAAGCTGGGTAAAACAACATGCTCGCTTTTGACAAAGAGCGTGCTTCCTCATTACAGGGGTAAGGAAGGGGAAAGAGGATGTGAGGAAAATGTGATACAAAAAAATAACCTACAGAATTACGGGGGGAGAATCCTTTCTGAAATAGTCACTTCTTTCCAATGGAAAGGCAGTGCTTTACTCAAGGTTAATCCCAAACTGGACTGCATCAAGGTGGCCATATTACAGCTCTCTTCTTGTCTCCTTAAAGAACGATTACTTTGGGAAGGCACACAGAAGCTGAAGTGTGCCTATTCCATCAGGAATGTGGGAAGGGACTGGTACGCACCACTGCTGAATTATACCTCCCTCTCAAGGCATCATCCATCCCAGTAACACTACTTATTATTAAACCCATATATATAAAATACAACCAAGCACTCCTTCCCAACATCCAGTGTCTTCCAGACTTCCACAAAAATACAGATATCCTAGATCCCCTATACAGCACCTTCTCATGATCCAGCCCAGCCTTGCAAGCTCCTGCAGACTCCTCTTCTTCTCCACAACCAAGAGAAGGAGAGCAAAAAGCCAGGATCATTTTGAAGTCAGTCTTTTCTTTTGCTTCTCTGGCATGGGTAGAGAAAGTTCTCCCACTCAGCAGAGGAAGACTACCTGAGGGCAGCTGCTGGGGATGCTCCTAACACAGGACAACACTACTGACAGGGGCAAACACACCCTTATCAGTTTTCTTTACCCCAGCAATGGGATAATTTACATTTTGCAGCCAGTCACAGCTGGCACTGCACAGCCCTTTATCCCTGCTAGGGTCTCAAAAGCCATCTTGAAAGAGCCACACACAGGCATACACCCAAACGGCAATGCAGCACTTGACCAGGCAGGATTACACCTTAGCTGTGAACTGGGAGACGAGCATGGGCAGACAGATATGTGCTGCCCACTAGTACGTCCTGTCACATACCCTGCAGGTAAAAACTCAGCTCAGCCTTCATCCCTGATGAATTTGGATTTTCACAAAGAGAAACAGATGAAAAACACGTGGCAGATAAAGAAACATAAAGGAAATAAAACCACAAAGTGCACTTGAGGAGTTCTTTTTTTAAGTCATTGCAAAAACACTGACAAAATGCATAGTGCATCATTAGTGTACATTAATACAGACCAATCCTGTCTGAGAAGTTTGTAGTCTTCCTGTAAATTAATACAGACAGAATATAATCCCAAATGCAGTGCATTTTCTCATATATATTCATACAGATGCTGCTCATCCACATTTGGCTAAAATATGTGCTTTTACACAAATTAGGTTACCACTGATACAAAGAGTTTTGATTCATACTACAGAGCACGACGAACAGATGATCAATGCAATTGCTTTGGTTTAGCACTGTGCTTGTGAAAGTCACCACTTATCAGCTGGGCTGCAGTAATTGCTTCTAGTCTCTTACAATTAGAAAAAGCCACTAGCTTAAACTACCTTAAAGCACTGATTAGGTTGTTGAAAAAAGCACATTTTACCTTACATTTGTAAGCACCGAGGAACATGAGCTGGCAGGCATTGTGGCTCAACTAGTGGGTCCTACCTAGGAAAAAAGTAGGCGAGGTGGACCTTTTGCAATCCTTTCACCATAACAAAATTGCAAAAGATTTAGATTCAAAAAAATTCAACAGATGAAAAAGAAACAATAATAGCAACTACCTGCAAAATGACCTGGTGAAATCAGCCTACTCCTTATGCCAGAGTACCTTATGTACACAGTACAAAACCATTGAAACTTTGCACTGACTATACATATCTCAAGAAGCAGTGTGGCATTTTTATTAGAGAAACACCTTCATTAAAATTGTAGAGTCCTTAAAGCTGAATCTGCAAAGACAGCTCCATATGATCAGCTATATGTAGACTTTCAAACGGTAAGTCCGTTGATTTATTTTGCTTTCTGACATAAAAAAGCACTTTTTGGTGTTCTGCGTTATGTAGACCCTCTGAGTGAAAACCTGCTTGGGACACTTGCTGAGATCAAAGTCACTGGAATACCTTCATTGCTATTGCAGTACCAGGGTACATAAACATAGTTTTGATAAACATTTTGCATTTTAGCAAAAATCTTGTCTTCAAATCACATTGCAAATCTTGTGGGCTTAGTTATTTGCTCTCTACTCTACAGTACAAGTACTGATAACCCAAAACGTTTTCAAAAATTACAATCCAGACCACTAAATCCAAGACACTACATATGCTCGATGTCCCTTCAATTTACGTTCTTCAATTTACTTTCAATTTACTTTTAATTTTCAACCATAAGATCAAAACCTGCCATTTAAAAAATAATCAGCTGAATTACAAAACTTTGTCTTAATATACTAAATGTGCAAGATCAGAGATAAAATTGTTGGCAACACTGCTAATGCAACTCTACAGCAACTTCCCTGAAATAATCACAAGTAGGTACTCAGGCTTTATTTAGACACATGACAAAGGGCAGTATTATTGTTGCGCTCTGAAGGGACAGTCCCAGGGTAGAACTCTGAGTACCGAAATTGTTACAATATGGTATAGAGATACCTGAACTAACTTCATGCTACTGACTTAGCCCCAACTGGTGTACTCTCATGTACTCTCAGGTTCTCTTTTGTATTAAAGGTCCCAGTTGGTCCAGGGCTTAATTTCAGCAGGTGCTGTATCCACTGGTGGCAGCAAACAACACGTTACAAAGGCATATAAAAACAATCAACAAATGGGTAAATCAAATACTTCTTTCCAAATTTTTAGTAACCCTCTGTGGGTTGCTCCAGTGGACAACCACAAATCAGTTTAAAGGAGAACAGACATTAAATTCGTAATAGATATCATCCACAGATTTCATGGAGTGGTATGAATTTGGTCCACACGGTTCACTTTTCTTACCTCTAATAGCCCAGACTCTCATTTGCTTGTGTTTTTTTTCCCGTGACCCTTACATAAAATTTTTGCACCAGCCTCTGGAGCCCACCCAGCATGAGTTCCAGCTGCAGACCCAGCAGGCAGCTCTGGCGTCTGCCCTCCTTGTCCAACGACACAACCCACAGCGAATCCAACCAAAATCAAAACCAGCCGCTCCTTCAGCCTGCCTGCTCCTTCCACCTGTTCCTTACACCCAGAATTGGTGCACTATCGTTAGTCTTCCAGTACTTTTGCTTCTGCAAAGAGGAGGAGCCCCTCCATCCCTGGCCGTGCACCTGTGGGCAGCTCCAGCACCGCGCTGCTACATGACCACCGCAGCCTCAGAGTGTGTTGCAGAGCTCTCAGGAATGTGTTTTGCATACTGCAAAAAGGTAATTAGCAACTTCAGAAGTAAAGGCAAATAACTGTGGTGTTGTATGGTTAAATGGCCAACCCTGGAAGAATTTTTTTTTTGTGAAAATCAATAGAAGGTGATAGATCCATAGAATTTTTTCTATAAAAACATCCTCTCCTGAAACAGTGAGTTTAGCATTATTCAAATAAATTCTTTTATTATTTAAAGATGTATCTTCATTCCTGTTGAACACTACTGTTTCATGCCACGTAAAGCCAGAGGACTTTTCTCCAAGGGATCAGTTATTTTCTCTGAGGACAATGCATTACTTCCCGATATTGAAAGCTTCAAATGAAAGCCCTCAAGTGACTGCAACTGCTTCAGGTGACCGCCAGCGCTGTCTCACCTGGAGGGAAATCCCTTTCCAGGGCAGCCCTGCCTCCCTGAGAGGAGGAGAGGCTGATAACATCAAGCAGCTGGGGTAAAGCCAAATCATGGCTTTAGCAAAAGGGACACTATGTCAGGGCTTTATTGCTGTTGTAAATCCTTGCAGTTAAGAAAAATCAAACTTCTGAACGTTGAAGTGATCATTTCTTGGAGCTGCGTCAGAGAATGCCCAAGAGCTGACAGGAGGACAGTGGCTCCAATCTTGCTGGGTGAAACGTACCCCAGTGCAGAAAGCCTCTGAAACACCCTGCACATTAACAAGACTTAAGTTGGAGGTTTGAGCGCTGTATAAACCCTTAACTTGGGGCATCTCTACCCTGAACGTATCTTTCTTTCCTGGGGCTGAAGTTAATGGGAGCCAGTAAATGCCCAGATGATTCCAGCCGTTGTGATTCTGCTGAATAAAACAAAGTTTAAACGAGCTTGTGCAAACATTAGTGGTAACGCAGCTGGGAGACAAGGACTGCACAAGGACTAGCCAGAAGGCTGGGATTTGGACACCACAGATCATCCAGCTCTGTGCTACTGGCTGCCACACTGCTTAAAATAATTGTCGTTCTCTGGAGAGAGTATATAGATAAACTCTGTCCTGTGTTAATGCACCATCATATAGAGTTGTTTACAGGCAGTAAAGTACTTAAGCATGTATTTAAACACACTGCTGAACATCAATGTGATTAATACTTTGCTGAATTAGAGATATGATATGAATACATTTTTCTGCTGTTGTAATTTTTCATTATATACACTTATAAGCTGGTCAGAGGGATTTTCTTTCAGTTTTGCATCCAGCAAATGAGTTAATTTGGGAGTCAAATTCTGCCTTAGTTATGCCTGCACAATGCCTTTCACATGCATGAGGGCAGAAGACTGCTCCATGACCTTTAATTGGACTTCTTTTTTGTTAGTCTTTAATGATTCATCTAGGAAAAAAAAAAATCTGGTTCTTTCTTTCTGATCTGGCAGCTCTTTGACGTTCCTTTAATGCCATTTAAATCAGAAAAGTATCTTTTACATAGGGTATACATGTTTGCTAAGGCCACGCACATACAGCAACTGTAATACTTGACCAGCACGCAAGCAGCTGCTGGTGAGTACAGATCAGACCCATACACTCTGTTCTTCTGCATGTAAAACTGGGGGGGAGGGACAGGAAGAGAAGAAACGTGGCTTTTACATCACTTATCATGGTAATTCTATTTAAATCTATTTTAATGATTTCCAATAACATAATTTGCCAAGCCTCCCCACCTGAAAGTGACGCAAGCGCATCTCTCACTTTTTCCTTTCCTGCTTATCCCAGGGAGGAACGTTTACCATCTCCTAGTTTCAAGTTTTGGCGTCAACCCTTTCTTTTTTTTTTTTTTTTTTTTTTTTTTTTTTTTTCTTTTTTTCTTCTTTTTAAATAATCAGAACTCAAAGCACTGGCCTACCTGTATACATTAAGATGCTGGCTACTGTCATCCTTCCACTTGCATCTATTTAGATTTTACTCAGAAAGAAACAAGCATGATTTAATAGTTTCAGCTGTAGCCATCTCAGAGTTGAAGACTTCCCCTCCCCAAATTAAAGCTGAATTGTGTGCGTTAAATACATTGTCTACTTGCAATAAAATGGGAAATTTAAAAATTATTCAGTCACAGATAATTTTTTACTGAAAACAACAAGCTTGCATTAGCCATTGGAAGCTCTGGGTGTTTGCTGAGCTCAGTGAGCACCCGGGTGGGCTTACCCGGGTTCACAGAAAAGAGACTTTCATACAGTGGAAAAGATCCCAATTCCCTTTCGCAGTCCCATGCACCAGCTCCCAGGGATCCTGAGTGGGGGTCTCTCGTGCCAAATGGCCGAGGTGCCGGGCTCGCTCCCACACCTCAGCCCTCACAGGCAGTTTGCATGGATGGAGGATAGCTCGGGGCACCTCAGCTGGAAACCAGCCGCCCCCGCCATGCCAAAAAGACAGCCTGGTGTATTTCACACACCGCTCCCCACAGGCGCTATGGACACCAGCTCTCCATGTCAGGCTTTTGCCAATCGCCCCAGTCCACTGACACCACCTAATTAGGCCTTTCACCCTCAAACACTCTTATGACATGACTTACCGCATTCGACACCCTGGTGCCCTGTTGTCAAGAGACTGCTCTGGGAGGCTGTGACAGCACCTCCCAACCCCTTCATGCACATTAACTGAAGGTATCTCAGAAGAGCAGCAGGAGTCTTAGGGCAGCACTGGAGCAGACCCAGGCAGAGGACCAGCAGCAGGAGTCTTAGGGCAGCACTGGAGCAGACCCAGGCAGAGGACCAGAGGCATCCCACAGCCCGTGCGGAGGGTGGGTGTGAGGTCCCCCAGGCAGCAGAGCTACAGGCTGAGCAGGGAGACACAGCACCCAAGTCGCAGCACCCAAGAAGCCAGCACAGCAGTTCTTCAAGGCACAAGGGTGGGTGGGTGCGGTGGGGTGTGTGTGTGTATGTCAAAGTCACCCCCTTGTTTTTTTTTTTTTTTAGCCCTGGGGGTGATCTATTCACAAGCAGAGGAGGCACGGTCCTGGGGCAAGGTAGGGTAGCTCGTACTACAGCTGCCTTTGTTGCTCCTGCCTGGCAAATAACCAGAGGACATCACCTATCTAGATTGATGGGAAGGCATATGTTAAAGCAATTAATTCATTTGCCCTAAAAGACTAAGGCCAGGCAAGGATTTGTACCTTTCCTAGTGCTCAGTCAGATCTTAAGCAATGGGATTTCCACCATTTCCCATGGGAGATTATTCCACAACCTAATAGATCTCAATGTCAGGAAGTTTTTTCCTGATATTCAGCCATAATTCATATCCATGAATTATGAGCTACTGTCGACATCACACCCATTGAGGCATTCCTAGAGCCTGCTTCATTTAAAATTATATGCTCTAGTTATGCAGGGTTTCTGTGTACTAGGGCAAAATGCTTTTTCTGCAGGTTAATTCATTACTATTCAATTTGTTAACACTTTTTTCCTCGGTGTGAACAGTCATTCTGCAGTTGCATACCCTATAGTAGCACAATCCCCATTTGGGAGTAGAATCACAATATATAAATATGACAAAACAACATACCAAAACCCATCCCTGTAAAGACATATTAGTCTCTTCCTGCAGATACTTACTCCTGCATTCAGTTAAATGAAAGCAGTAGCTCATACAACACCTGGTATGAGACAGAAAGCTTAGAAAAAAAACCCTCTCAAGTCCGTAATAAATTTTATTTCTGTCTTAAGCAGAGGGAAGGTACAGGAGTCGGGGGGAGAGGGGTAGGGAAGGGGGAAGGGATGGGGAAAGAAAGGGAGAAAGGAACTTAATCAAGCTGTGAGAAAACAGAGGAAAACTGAAAAGAGAACAACTGCCTACAAACAATGAGCCACCACAACACAATAAGGACATATAAGAGCAAATAAAGTTGAGGATGCAAAATTTGCACCTCTTGCCGTTAATAGCACTTTCAAAACTGAGAAAGCTAAGGCAGGCTTCTGAAATATGTATTACAAATAATTGTGTACAAAACATTTCTTCGAAGAAAACTGCCTTTTCTTTTAAGAACATTTGAGAGGACAATATTTATAAATCTCGTATCAATTTCTCACAAAAATTAGGATTTCGATGAGAATTTTTTAAGATCACATTTTTTTGCCCAGCTTAGCGGTGCTTTGCCGTACTGTTTGCAACCCATTTGTACATAAATAATATATCACATTAGATATTGAAAAAAGGGAATGCTTTCTAAAGTAAGCAACCAGAAACATACCAGAGTTCATTTTCATCCCCATACATGCCTAGCTCCCATTAATGCTACATAAATCCCAGAGCAACTAGATAAGAATAAACACACAGATTTTACCTGAAATCATCTAAGAAACAGAAAGCCGTATCTGCAGCGAGCACTAAATTCACACAATGCCACATAATCTTCCGTGGAAGTTATTTCAGATGGCTGATTTTTTGGAGACAGTGGCAAAATAGTTTTAAGGGACCTACACAAACACATCTGGTGAGAATGGTTTTGAGAACACTTCTTTTCACTAGAAATCATGTGACTTCACTGAAATCTGTATCTAGCCAGGTGGGACACTTGCTTTGCACAGAAGACAGGACAACACAGCTCCCAGTTCCTACTGGTCCAGGATATATGTGTTCGTAGCAGACACATGATGCCCATAGGCTGAGATGACTTGAAATGTTGCAGATCCCTTAGGACTGCATTAAGCCCAAGTACCTATGCTCTGTTGCTCACCTGGGTTTAGCAGTGAAGTCATGGCAACTTGTTATTTGTAGTTATGCAGTCTCTGGTTTGCCGTTAACCTTGCAAAGCTGGACAAAACTTTCTTTGGTGGGGCTGTGAAACACCCATTGGGAAACGAGGGATTCCTACGTTAAAAAACTGCGCTCTGACTTACGCAAAGCAGGGACTCGAACCTCACCTGCCTGCCTCTTCCCCAACCCACCACAGATGTTGAAATGAGAAGGGACATTCCGATACAACTCTGATTTTGCAAAAACATTTGAAGGAATTTGTTTTCATTTTGCCTTGGAACAAAGCTGTAGAAGTTGCTGCAAAATGGAACTGTCATCCTCAAGCCATCTGTAAAGATGTGTAACTCAAGTTGAAAGATGAGGTAGAAAAAGGTAAGTTCTGTGATCCAGGAGAAAGGTTTTGAGTCAAAGGTTCTGATGTACTTGCAAGGATAGAGCAGGGAGTGGCATCTCTAGGAACCAGCAGCTTTTTCCGTACGACGTCTCCACAGAAGCCTGACATCAGCATCTGCTGTGGAAATGGCACAGATCATCTGATAACTCACCTGTCTCACACTTGCTGCCTTCTTACTTGGGGCCACCCACGGCCCAGCTCTGCACTGTCTTGGTCCCCTGCCTAAGGATGTCTCAGAACAGGGCTGTGCCTTGTTCTCTCGTCCCACTCAGGTTTTCAACCACAAACAGTCCTGGCTGAGCAGAGGCAGGGAACAGGACATTTGGGTAACACTTCTGGACTCTACCTGAAAGTAAGTGTTTCTGGGTGTAGTTTCTCAGGATGAAGGTGAGTAGATTCGGGCATCTTTGTCTACGCGGAAGAAAATGAACAACCTCGTTTCCAGAGAGGTGGGTGTTCACAAGTCCATAACAAAGGGCAGAAAGTAGCCAAGAGAAGCTGAAAGACTCTTGAGGGCTTTAGGACAAACAGACTGAATGAAGTGATGAGACTGGATGTTTCAAAGACACAGTGTAGCGAGACATATAGGGACTGCAAATAAGAAGAGAAAGCTATCCAGAACCTACAATACATCACACTTACAAATAAGAGGGGAATATGCAGAACAATCTGCTTTATAAATAAGCAGAAAGTCTCAACCTAAATGATAAAAAGAAAAAAAAAAAGTGAATTATTTACTTACACTAGCCCTTCATTCCCTGAGGTGAAGTGTACAGGTTGCTTGTTCAAGCCAGGCACAGAGGTTATCACAAAAGATACACACAGTCAAATAACACCTATGTAAAAGCAGAAGCTAACAACCTTGTAATCAAAAAAAAAATGCACAGAAAGACAGCTCTCAAATGGTAGTGCAGAATAAAACAATATTTAAGGCACAAATACAGCATTCATTGTGAGAACATGCCACATTTTCACTCATTCTTAGAGCTCTGCCTCGCTCTTCGACACATAGCCATGCACCATTAATGGCATTTGCATGGTTGAATTTCCATGCATCATCCTCAGAATGGGAGTTGTGGCTAACCTCTAGGATGTCACATGTAAAAAAATACTCTTCACTGTATTTCTGTTTCTCACTTCTATACTCTCACTTCCCTGTACGTGTAAGGCATGTGGCTTATTGGCAGTGTTTCTGACCGCATTGAATAAATCTCCTAAATCCAGACTTAAAGTTGGGTAGTTGTACTCATCAGTCAACTTCTCTGTGTATGAATCTCTCTTTTGTGACTGTATTTTCTCAGTTTTGAACCTTTTAAAACAGGCTAAATATAAGAATGGAAAATACAGAATTTATGTTTAAAATTAGCTTTTAACGTAAACAGTGTGTTTATTTAAGAAGGAAGATAGATATAAGCATGTGCATACATGTACATGTACAACTTCTACATACATCTACCACATTTACTAAATCTGTCTAGTGGATAATATCAAGCCTTCTGCCTTAGCAATACGCTAATGCTTGCTCAAGCTTTTCAATGCAGTGCTGAAACCATCCTCAACACAGCACTGAAGCAGTAGCTGCAGCATCCCTGACTGCTGGATAAATGGAGTAAGAGACATGAAATTTATCAGGGCTGCCAAGAAGTGTTCATCAAGACACATTTTTGATTAACGTAAGTGTGTGCTATTCTCACAAGCGACAAAAAAGAGGGAAGAAATTATAACTGGCATATGTCAAGAGATTTAACCTGTCCACCTCACCCGACTCACTTTTTGCAAACACCACTTCTTTTATTCAGTTACCAATTGATTTGGGGTAAAATGAAGGAGGAAACCTTTGCTTCTAGCACACTATCATTCTTCTAAAAAGTAAAAGCTCTACAGTGGATGAATTTATTTACTTAAAAGATGTAACACTTCAAAAGGCACAACATGTGCTAGGCATCTCATGGTACTTCAGATGACATTTATGTCTTTGAAAATTTCTCCCAAGAACCTCTGATGTGAACATATAATTCATACTGTTTGTATTGTAAGTAACCAAAAAGAGAACTTGATGAAGCACTCCAACACATGAAGGACCGAGAAACTCATAGTGACTCCAAAGCCATTTCAGAAAAACAGAGGAACAGGATTTTTGTTACTAATTTGCCCAGGATAGACAATGTATCATTCTGTGTAGGAACAGCTGATACAACTGAGCCCCACAGAGTTGCCAAGGAAAACAGAAAAGAAAGAAATACAACCTATTCCAGCAGAAGTTCCAGTAGGCTGTGGAGTGGAGTGACCCAGGTTCTCTGATGTAGACTATAACATGAAGCAAACTATTCTCCCTTCCTTTTACTTTACTTCCCTGTGGAAAAACTACATAACTAACAGTGCTGAAAGGGGTTCTAGAACCACCAGTATGCTGAAATGCTGGCTGACATTGAAAATGTTGTTACTGAAGACGGAAGACCGCCGTACAGGAGGCTGTACTGTCACAGAACATATTCAAAGGAAATTCAAAAAGTCAAAATGACAGAAATCAAAAGATGTTGTATTCAGAGCAGACTACCTGCAGTGGAGACTGCCTCACGTGAAAAACGAAACCCGGCCAGCCTGGGGAAGGAAGGAGAAGGCAGACCACCTTTATCAGAGCACTGAGGATGAAAAGGTTATCGGCTGCTTGTTATAACCAGCAAGTCAGAGGAAGACAAATAAATGACAACTCCTTGATATTGTGTGATTGCTGCTGGCATGAAGGAGAGAGATGGAGAAGGAAATCGAAGCGCTTGATTCATTGTTTGTCCTTCTACATGGACCAAACACAGCAGACGCAAATATACCTAGCAAAGGGCAGGAAGGTCAAAATAAATAAAATAAGACTAAGGGAGAGCTAGGAAAAGAAGTAACCAGAAATGGGGCACTGGTCACCCTGACTAAACTCTCCAGTCTGGCGACCTTCTGGACATTTCCCTGTCTTTCCTATCCAAATGTATCTCCTGCATTACACTTTCCGTTGGATAATGACATTGGCTTTTACAGTGGATTAAAATCCAAACCTAATGCAATACCTAAGCATAAATGCATTATTACCCATACAGGTATTTGCCACTATTTTGATGCTCATTGAATCCTCTCTGTGGTTTACGCAGATAATGTGGTTAGCTAGGGAGGTTAAGGAATGTTACAATTAGCATCTTACTGAAAAACAAAGTACTGATATGAAAGAAAGATCTGCTGCAGCTGCAGCTTCACATGGATGGAACGTGCCATGTAAGAGTTCAGTAACGTTTCCAATATTTTACCCTTTTGTGCTTTAGAGAAAAGGGAATTTTGCATTGAAAGGAGGATTCACTGTATACCTAGAAAGCTGTAAGACACAATTTCTCTCCTACTCACCGCTTCTAATCAGACAGATGGATACATTGCTATGGAAAAAATATCAGAAAAAATAAAACTAAAACAATGACTGCATCATTTTTATTTATTTCTTGCATTCTCTGTTCACGTAGCAAGAAATTTAATTCCAGTTGGATCAGTCTCCTGTGATATTTTTTTCTTTCATTTAATATATTTTTTAAATGCTTAGAGGCATTATGACAGAAAAGCATGTATTTTTTGCCCTGGTTTATACCCATCATCCTTAACATTACAACAAGACAAAAGCATTAAAGTAAAATTAATCATGTCAAAAGATTTTAGCAAAAAACAAGGGAGACCATGCATAAAGCATCGCTTTGTCTAGTGTGAAGTCACGCTCTGATTAAAAACATATAATGAAAGTGAAAGTAATACATCATTGCCTTAGCAGTAGGGTTTTTGGGAGAGCTATGCAATTCTGAACAGAAAAAATCTTTATAGGCTCTGGATTTTGAAACTTGCAATTATTATAGAATAATTCTAACAAACAAAACATTGTTTCGTGCCCTTAAAGTTTAATTGATCTTAAACATTGCAGTTAAAACAAACAACCAAAGGAGTTCTAGGATTGTACAAGGACTCCTGGCAGGACCGTAGCTGGTAATTAAAACCGAAGCAGCAGTGGCTGGTTCTGAGCAGTGAGGCATGAGGTGGTGACACAGACACCCCCCCCACTGCCCCACATCCAGTAAGTAGTTATGAGGACTGCGAAATATCACAGAAAAAAGAAAGCCCATTAATAGAGCAGAACTTTTGCTGTTACTAAGGGCTGTCAAACACCCATCAGCCATTCAGTTTGTGTCACTGGCAGTGGTAGCCTGTTGCTGCTACGTGACCCAGGTAGCACCCAGTTAAAAAATGAACTGGCGTTGGTGCACGTGCAAGCAAGCCGGAAAAGAAATCACACAGTGAGGATCTGCTCACTGTAGTTTGCTATACAGTCTACAAAAGCCCCTACTTTGCTCAGGCACGACTGGGCAATAAGAAACGTTCCAAATTACATAGCAACACGCACATTATGAATCTTAGATTAGGATTATGCCCACATCAAGTAAAATTAGGTGGCAGAAAATGTTTGTAAAATGCCACTTGCTTTCTCTATTTTTCTTCTTTATTCTGTCTCTATTCTTTGTTACCAACACAGAAAAAATAATTTTCTGAGAAATACCAGACAGGAAAAATACACAGTAATACTAGACTGTGAAAAATCTACCGATCCCTTGAGCCATAGCATTCTTGCCTATAGATGATGACATTAAAAAATTGGAAATGGGTGCATGCTTCCCCTCCTCTTCTGGATCTATGAACAAGGCAAGTTGTTTTCCTGATACCTTTAGAATTACTCCCATTAGTACTGATGCATTTGGTGCTTTGGGTAGCCAGGCAGAGAGAGGTGGGCAGTATCCCCTGCCAATAGATCTAGTGTTGTCGCAGGAACAAAATGAGATTGCTACTCTGCTGAGCTGTCATACTCGATAGCTTGTGCTGTTCAACCTGGAACTGTCTTCATAGCTCCAACTGCAGAGCCACGGCTTACATGGAGTCAGTAGTTTCTGATGGCTGATCTTCCCCTGTTCCTTACACATCCCACAAGGCAGGACACAGAGCCTCAAGCAACTGAGTGGCTGGAACAGCCAGTCTCCACACGGAGAAGGAAAAAGGCAAAAGGCAAGCCGTTTCCCCTTACACAGAGCCCAAGGCAATGGAGGGGCTCCCCCAGCCAGTCTCCACACGGAGAAGGAAAAAGGCAACAGGCAAGCAGTTTCCCCTCAAATGGGTTTGCAGACCCTGCTGAGTAACCTCTGGGGCTCCTCTCAGTCGAGGCTGACAAGAGGAGATTTGGTCTCCTCTCATGCATCTCCTCCTCTGTGGCCCTGCCACTGCACCCAGAACCAAGTGTTTGCAAGCTTCTTTCCCACCTTCCCTACTCCCAAGTGGCACTGGCACAGAGAGCAGAAAATGAGTAATGTAGATGATAAGTTTGGATGAGGGAAAGGGGAATTTCTGTGGACATTTACATTGCATCAATAAGCCTCTAAGCGCAAAACCTGGCTTTTTGTTGATGCGTGGGGGAGTCACGTGGGGAGGGCAGAAAGTTAAAGAAAAGACTTTGTAAATGTTTGCTAGTACAGGAGGAAATCAAATACACCTAAGGCGATAATTAGATAGAACACCCTGAAACACCAGACTACAAGGACTGAGACTCTGCCCATCACAGAACCTCATGAGCACAATACGGCTTTTACTCTGTCCCTGTTCACTAGGGAGCAAACTCCTCATTTTCACTGATGAGTTAGGGTGAACTGCAACCTCAGGACTGGCAACACTGTCTAAACAAGTGGAAAAGAAACAGAAAAAATATATTCCTCATTCGCCACTAATTGTACATCTCCGATAAGAATAAACAGACCAATTATTTTCCAAAACTGAGGACTCTGAGAGAGGTGAAAGGGTAAACAAAGGAAATAAATGTACTTCTTCCTAAACTGCAAAAAGTACATGAAAAATAAAGATAGAACAATGTCCTTAAATTCCCCCACACCGTAAATAACATAGTATGTTGACACAACACCACGACTGCACTGAACTATCACCATGTTACAATGGGATTAGTTTGTGGTCTTCCCTAAAACTGCTCAGTCACACTTCTTCAAGTGCCTGCACTTCTATGCTGTCGAGTCCTTCAACGTTTTGTGGAAAGGACAGGACAAAAATTCTACTCGAACTTGTCTTCACTTCCCATCCTCTCTTATATTAAGCTAGAATATAAAGCAGGGGATACTTGAAATTCTTACTTAACTTTTTCTAAAAAAATAATTATTGCTACCATTTGGTGACTAGTAATAACATTTTCTAAGAAATCATGCTTGTTAACATTTAGTCTTTTTCAGTGTGAAAAGACATCCTTGAACAGTCGTCCAGGCCAAGAGAGCAGCCTTTTCGAGCAGTTTTTGTAATAACAGGATTACTCATGTCACGAGAGGACTGTGTATTTGATAGTCACTGTCTCAGCTAACAGTAAGACAGATTCTAGGACCTTCAAGACTTTCAGTGCTGAGCACCAAGTACCTGAACGTGAGGTAGCTAGGACTGTAACAGATGCATTATCTTTTAATCACAGCACAGAAGGTTACATGCATTAACCAGAATGGAAAGAGAATTTTTGTTCACTATTTGTTACTATTTGTTAGAGGTAACATAGAAAAGACTACATTCTTTTGATAAAATTACATGAAATTATTCAGAAACACCTCTCAACACCATCATAGATGGTGGTGTTACTCAAATACTAGCAATGGATTTTTAACCAGAGCGTTTAGATATGAAAGGTCCAGTTTCCCACAGTCTTGGAGACAGCACCACAATGTAGGTAATGAAGAACTGAATAAATTTAATTCTTACAAAATCTGACACATCTACAGATAGGTAAGACTGGGAATAAAGTTTGTTACTTTAATTCAGTGGAGAGTTCAGATCCTGAAGTAAGAAATCCATTTCTCCTGCCTATCCTGGTGAGCCACTGGATTAGATGCAACAAATTCAAAAAACCTGAACACTTCTGCCTTATGTAGTGTCATTGATTTTTCACGGACTTACCATCTTCAGAATTTTCTTAGAAGTAGCATACAGAGGTGGGTATCATATCTCATTATTCTCAAAAATGTGAAGCATAGTATGTTCCCTAGTACAGATGCCGTAGACTTTTCTGATGTACAGTTCATATGAGCTTTTGTAATTTGCCATTTTTATACAATATCCTTAACTATTAGTCCAGGGCATCCATACCTAGGCAGTCTTTACGTTGGCAGCACTTTGAGGAAGGCTCCTGAATTTTCCATGGGAGAAAGCAATTTGCAAAGGCATAATTTCAAGTCCTGCATCATAGCAGTCTTTTGAATTCTTTTTCATCCTAACCGGTGCTTATAGTATTAATGTAGATGTATCCCATTAAAGGGCTTTGGATAAGGGATGAAGAACAGAATTCTGTGAAAGGTATTTTACTGTGGGGAAAAAAAAGCAGGTCTATTAGGAAATCCAGGTTTTACCAGTTGTCCAGTTTTAGAAGTATGGCTTTGATTTATGGATCAAAATTGCTCATTTATTATTTTATCTATAGCGCTTTGGGCAATTTTGACAGTTAAAATTTAGTTTTATTGACCAATGCAGCCAGTTTAGCCACAAGGGGACTAATGCACACACAGCCTGCTGCACTCAAGAAGCTATGATTTGATTCCATGACCAAGTCAGACTGGGAATCACAACCAACATAACAATAAGTTCCAAATCTCGATGCTCGAGGCAAAATACTTACTCTAAAACACAATCAACCTTTAAAAGAAGGTGGGAAAGAATTTTGTGATAGGAGCCTCCGTGCACTGTTTATTGTAGCTGATATATTCCACCAATGCTTCTGTCAGCAATGGACGCAGAGCAGTACAGAGGAAACCTTTCTTTAATGATTGTGGACAACAGATAAAGCTGGAAGAAGGAAATGAAAATGCAAAAGAGAATCAAAGGTGTGCTCTAGTACTACAGCTTACCAGGGATCTGAGTCTGAGAAAACTGTCTCAAACGTTGCCTTTTTTTTTTCACTAAACTACATTTTATTCCTATGTATATAAATATGCATGTATTCATGTCGCAGTATGAAAGACTTACAAGTTTACTTAAAAAACTTACTGGAATGATTTTAAGCCAATGTTAATTTAGGCCTATCCTATTATAAAATTAGCATCTTCTGCAATCTCAATTTATTGCTCCATTGTGAAGCCCCTTGTGATACATAAACAAATCTCTGAAGAGAAACAAATCAATAAAGTGTCTAATTTGATTAACCATGTTTTTAAATTCATCAAGACAACTGTACAAAAATAAACCACTTACTTGTCAGTATTTTCCACGTCTTCTTTTCATCATCATAATACTGAACCAAATTGCTGGGTAGCCGGTCAGGTCCGGGAGGCAATCCTCCAACCAATAACAGCATTTTCTTATTGGAACGAATTCTTCACCCAAAACAAGAGGAAAGATGAACAACCACATTACTGAGGAGTATTTTTAGTGGCAACAAAATCATAACCATCAAAAAATGTTCACTGCTTGCAGTTTTCTATTTCATTTTTTGTGTTTCTTTCCCCAATCATGTCTCAACAATTTTTTGAACCAAGCAGAAAAATGATCAGAAAAGCTGCATATCTCTCTACTCATGGAATAATAAGCTTCCTTTATGCAATTTGTTAGAGGTTCATTCTAGAACGACCTTTTTCTTATAATATCCCTTTAAATCATCACTCTTTACAGCTGAATACACATGAAATGCTCTGGAGTTGTACTAAGGTTAAGCATTAAAGTTGCATGTCAAAAATCGTATTAGTCAAAATCATTATTATAAGCCATTCTACACTCAAAGAACCTTGAAAAAATTAAGGTTATGCAGAGAGTTTGTGAGCCAACTCTTTAATCACACACTGAACTTCAGATATATAGTTTAGTACAATTAGCAGCACTGGGCTAATGGTTATGGGTTAAATGCTACTTACAAGCACTTTTGTTTGTTTAATTTAGTCCAGACTCTTGCTTTCACTCTCCCCCCGGCTCCCCCCCTTCTCTTCGCTCTCCCCCTGTGCACCACTGGCTATAGCAACACCAATTGGTAAAAATGAGACTGTGATGTTGTTGTGAGCCTCCCCAGAGTGGAGCCCTGCCAATGCTTGCCACTGATCCAGCGGCATGAACCTGCTCAACTGTGCAAAGTCACTCTAATTCCCTCCCTCTGTTTTTCTACCTTCTCCCCCAGGGGGCAACCACTGAAAGGAGTGACTACCCACCCATCAAGAGCTGGCAATTCGCTGCTATTAACCGTGACCGTGATTCCCAATCTGCCTGGCAGTTCTTAAGAACAGGACTGCAATGTCTCATATGCAGTAAAAGCGGTTATCTGCACCCTGGCCTCCAACGCTCCACCTGATGAATGTACGATTTCTTTGCAACATTAAGGGATTTAGCACAATTGTAAGTGAAAAGGGGAGGGGAGGCCCAGACCCCCAGATGAGCCCTGATGCTTTAATAGTCACTTCGCATATAATTGAACTTTCATCAGTTATACTAAGCTTGGGTGTGGATAACGCTGAAATAAAGGCCTGTGCTCGAAACGTTCCTGTGAAGTAGGAAGGTGATGTAGCCTGGAAAAAATGCATCGATACAAACGAATGTGCAAGGGGACCACGCATTTGATGGAAAGCACCCTTGCCAAACACCAACATTTTTCCAAGCATGACAACATCGCTGTAGCAATCTGTGTGTCAGTCTGCAGCAAACACTCCTGGCCAAGAAAGGTACAGAATGCCACGAACCAAAGCTCACCACACCACAGAGCTGCCCACGGCGGGGGTGAAACCACCACCCAGGAGCTCTAGTCTCAGCAGCGTACTCCGTCAGCGGGTGCTTTACCAGCGAGGCACACCAGCGGCTTAGCTCCAACTATGACCTAAAATGAGTGTTGGGGACCCACCAATTTACATTTGTATCAAGACTGCATCCTCTCTTGAGACGACTGGGCAAGATGAACTAGGTTGTACTGTAGACATGCACTACCCAAAAGGAACCTCCTTCAGGAAGGGAGCATGTAGCTGAAAGCTCGATCCACATGATGCTTAGGAATAAAACCTTTCAAACGGCTATCCAAAAGACAACTACAGACTGCAGATGCATCTATCACAAGGATGGCCAGGGAATTATCTGGCAGATGGCCTTGTTTGTTTTTAAATGGATTTAGGGTTCAGGGAAGGTCCTGAATTGACAGCAGAGGAAACAAAACCCTCACTGCAGGGGCAGGAGCTACACCATGGGGGCAGTGACACTCTCCCATGCTGTCCTATCCCCCTGCTTCACTACCGACTTGGGGGGAGCCTCTGCGGTCCTTCAGTCTTTCTGACAAGCCAGCCTTTGACCTCTGCACTGAACCTGCTACGTACTGCCAAATGATGACTGTTACCTGCCCACCAGACTGTATCTGTGTAGGGTATCAGGAACCATCTCATGATCGCTGTCAGCACTGACTCCACTCAGTGAGACCAAGCTCTGGGGAAAGCTTTCCTAAGCATTGCCAGTGTCTTGAAACGTTCAGTCTCCCCGGTAAAGTTTTTAATGAGAGAACATTTGATAAAAACTATGCAACACAGAAGTATGATAAACTGTTTTTGGTATGAATTAGGGCTGACTGCACATGTAACAAGTGGCAGAGCAAACCAGAGCCATAAGTCAGTTATGCATGGCCATCCCTAACGATAGAGAATAAATAGTTTATTCCAACCCTCTTGTGTTGTATGTTATATCACAATCAACTCCCTGTGTATTGTAAAATTCCAAATGCCCTTGCAAGGTTTACTTGATAAAGGAGTTTATTTTGATTTTCATCTTTCATCTGTAAAACTCCCTTCTAACTCCAAAGCACTGTGAAAAACCAATGAATGGCCAAGGCTCGATAGTTAAGGTGAAGAATGAAATGTCAGATGTAACTCTGAGTTTCCAGACTTTGGCAGCTGCAACTATCCTTAACATTACTTTTTCAGCTAAACAATCTGAGAAGCTACTGTTTCCTGTGACAGCGCAGCACTGCTATATGGGAATGTTTAAAAAATATTTAGTATTTTCACATGTTTAAAATGGGAATTAGCATGAACAGAAGCCTTTAATAAGAGTTGAATAAGAACTTAATAGCCAGCACAGTCTCTATGAAAAGCACAGGGAACTCTCACATGGCAAAAAAGAGATGTGTTCTTCTACTCAAAAGTATCTAATCCACCTATGTTGAGAGCTCTTCCAGTGAACGAAGTAAAGATAATACAGTGACTAAAGCTATGCATGTTTTAAACTGATGTGTTTTCTTGCAACCAATTCTGCTTTTTAAGTTTTGGCGTCAATCACTACATCTTAGGTTTTGAAAAAAAATTTCCTTTATTACATTATATTTGTGTTTCATATTGTACTGAGCAGTACTGTTAAAATACATTCTAAAATATGAAATACATGGAAATGATCACTGCTTATATGTGAAAGACTTTTCCAAATATTAATAAAAATGTAATTCTGTGAAACACTACAATGAAGGCAGGATTTTAAAATATGTGCAATACCTTAGCAAGATAAAGCTTCTCCTTTTCTTGCATTATTACATGTTTGTTATTTGGATAACTCAAGATTACCACGTGAAACGGTCTGCATTATAACTGAAACACTCTCTTTTCATAGTCCTTATTTCACAGTGTAATATACTATTCAGTTACATACTGTGGTTCACAGTGTCCTTAGCAGGGCTATTATGATCATCTTGTGTTCAATTAACAGTAGTGGGTCCTGGTCAGGGAAAGCTAAAATAATATTAACTGTGACCAGGCAGGCTGGTGTCATGACAAAAAGCTGAGATAAACTTACCCATATCTTATCCTGGAAGCATTTCTTACGCCTATATTCAAAAACGCTAGTTCTCATTGATGAACAGTGTTGTTATTCTGCACACACTTTGCAACTTCTGTTCTGCAAAGATTTTAAAACACTTAATTCACCTTAATTAAGATCCTGGGTACCCCATGTGGTGTGAAATTTATTTTGTCTACTTACAAGACTGGAAATCAAAGTATATTTTAAAGTCAACATTTTCAAACTCGTATTGTTTTCTTCAGGCACACCAACCTAGGAATTTGAGTACTCATATAAGCAGCTTCGTTGTCAGAGATGCTGAATACCCATCAACATGACTAAATCCTACTCACTTCAAAGGTAGCAGCAGATGTGCACCAGCTCTAAAACTCAGGTCACTAGTCCATAGTCTAAACTAACCATGAATACACAGGGCAAAATGCTGAGCCCAAGAGAGATTATCAACTCACAAGGAATCAGTTGAAAAGACAGTAACAGATGTCAATATTCGTGATAACCACTCCCACCCAAAGCTTTTTTGCAACATTGATATCCTCATGTTAATGGAAAACGCATGAATAGGAAACACTCTTCTTGTACATTGTTTTCCTTTATTAGCATATCCATCAATCTTGCACTTTTGCCTTATCTGGGAAGTTAGCAGAAGTTCACTCTACCAAGGCTGGCAAGAAAACAAGCCGCACCAACAACAGGTTTGCTCCAGTCTCTTCCAGTTTTTAAACAATGTAATAAGGCTCCCCTCCCTGCATTAGCCAATGCAAAGAAATGGAAAGAATACAATGATGAAGTGGCAATCCTGTGGTTCTTAATGCATTTGGTGTAATGTTACACATCAAGAAAACTGTGTCTTAGACATACAGGTGATCATGGTAATCAACGGGAAAGAAAAAGACTATTCAACTATACTTTCCTCTTAACTCAGGGCTATAATAAAACCCAAAACCTGAATCATTAATTCTCTTTTAATATAGGCTATCACCATGGCTTTGAGCATGGAACGAGCCAGGCAACTCTTCGGACCAGGGACCTTACACACAGAAGATGCCTCGGTCCTGCTTGAGTGCTGACTTTAAACGCAACAGAGCCAAATCAAACTTCATGTATTTGCTCACTGAACGCAGGTGCAAACAAGAACAGCCGGAAGACCAGCCCAGATCCAGCAAGAGTGGGTGAATGGGTGGTGAATTTTACTTACATCCACAAATCCCATTCCATCAAAGGATCTGAGAAACTGGAGGTCGACACATAGTGATACTGTCAAAACAAGAAGTAACGAGAATCTCAGAAAAAGTGGCTGTATTAACCTGCAGCAGGAAGAAAACACTGCAGTGAGGTTTAGACACCAACCTCAAGGTAATAGACAGAGAGATAAATACACTGTCCCAATCAGCATTTCAGTTGCAGACCTTTTGTTTGTTAACATGAAAGACTTAAATTAACCTTCAGAAACTAGCACAGTCCTTAGCAATCTTTTTCTTCTAAAAAGGCATCTGAAGAAGTGTTGCGTCCACAACAAAAATGTAATGGAGAATCCAGTTGTGGTCTGCAAATCTGAACTGATGTTGCAGGCATCCATTTGCCCGTGACTGAAGAAACTGTTTTGCCATCACAGAACATGTGATGAGATCTTTGGCAACTACCTTCCCCACTCGTGGATAGGCATTTCAGTGCAACAAAAGTGTCATATGAAAACTGCTTATTTCAATGGATTTTGGCTTCCACAGTTGACTGCAAAGATAGCCATGATTAGCAATATGTGTTTAACACAGAGGAAAATATCATTACGCAGGAGTTTAACTATGAACTTGACGAAAGCTGTAAGATACAATGTAAAATTTATTTTGGACAGAGAAGTTTTGTGAGCCTGGGTTATGACATAAAATGAATTAATGAACATCGCAGCCTGTAAGTAAATACACATCCAGAGTCTCTTCCTAACCCTACAGCACTGCCAGGGGAAGGACCTGAGCTCTCACAGCCACCACACCAAGTCCTGCAGATCCAGACTTCTGCTGGAACTCTGACCCACCAGGAATCTCTTTCTCCTTATGCGCAAAGTAGAGACCTAAAACAATACCTTGATTTTGTCAAAACCTAAAGCATGCTGAGGATTATCTAGGTCACTTGCAAGTTACAACCAAGAAATGATTTAGTTCTTAGGTTCAAAATATGTTCAAAAATATGCTGAACATATGAATATTGCTTTATGAATGGATTTTTCTGACTCTTCTAAGGCACGCCTATTGCCCAAGGCACACTTGAAAGAATGTGGAAAAAACCCTTCTATTAATACTGTACCTGAAAACCAGTATTATCATTCACTTTGGTGCCACGAAGATTCTGGTTTTCTTCTTTTCATTCTCAACATGGGCATGCTTAGCAGAAGGCCTCGAGTACAGTATTCATTGCAGCAGAGCACACCATAACGCTCACTGAAAAGGTTCGGTGATGCCCAAGAGACACTCACTCTCCTGCTCATTTAATACACATTGCTGACCACTGACAGACTGAAGTTTAAGTACACAAATACTAAGTCGAGAATGATTTACTGCAGACATTGATTGTTATTTTTGTCTTCTGAATCTACTCAAAAGTTTATCTTTGTCCAACGCATTATTTTTATTTTTTTTTAAATGGACAGAAAAAAAGGGAGAGTCCCTGTTTCCTCCAACAACAATCTTTTCTTTTTGTCTCTACCCAAAAAGCAAAAGTCTAAGGGTAAGTGAACCTTTTGCCTGTCAGGCCACGCTTAACTGTTGCAAAAGTATCGGACAAGTTAGTTTCCTTTATATGCTCTTATTTCTACAGTTGCCAAGTAATTTTCCATTCCTTGTATTAAATTAACTTATAATGTGTTTGGAGCTCTGAATTTTCTTGATGAATCCAATCCCATTGCTGTTATTAATTTAGAATGTTCTCTAAATTAAACTTGAAGAGCTAGGGTATTTTTCTAGCTAGAGGATTTTTACAGTGAATGTCCCTTCCTTTTGGGATAAGATCCCCTGAACTAAGACAGCTTTGGGGTGAACAACTATCCTGGAAGGGCAGCATCTACCATCAGCATACCTTTGGGAGGCACACACAGGAACATCCTTCTCATCTTTTGTCTCCCTGTATTACCAGCTTATTCTTCGTGTTAGCAGGAGACTGGTACGGTTCCCCAGAAAGATGCTCAGTAGCTTTCCCATACGGACTCCTGTCAAGGTTGCTGTATCCCATACACAGCACTGTTGTTCCTTATACCTTGAGATAGGTTTAGTAAATGCGTTGCCTATGGGAGATCATGAACAGTACTTCTATAGTGACGATACTTACACAAATAGATCATTTGAACACAAGTCTTTAAATCCACTGAGATCTGAATGCTAAAGACATCCTTCCTAGCCATAGAGTGAATATCTGAAGCACTGTAAGGGATTTGAATCAAAGGCATTTTACTACCAAAGTTTGTATTAGTAAATAAGTCACAAAACCTCCCATGTCACGAATCTTATTGGCAAAACTATGCAAACAACTGATTTTCCACATTGTTGGCAGTTCTGAAAAATCTTAAAGAAATTCCCTTGATCCTGAATACCTTTAAAAATAAAACTGAATAAAATGCCAAAGCTAGATGCTTTTGCAATTTGCTTTCCCTTTCCCCACCTCCTCCTTACAGAGGTGGTACAATGGAAATGTTTATAGAATGCTTCAGGATGGTCAAATCCTCATTTTTCCCCTAGGAAATTTCAGTCAGCTCTTCTTTTTGACTTTCAGATTGTGAAAAGTCAGAAAGTTCCTTTTTTTGTTTGATTCTGTATCAGATGACCATGATGACAGGAGGTCTCTGCATCAGAGGCTGTGTTCTCACTAGCTGATACTCCTTTTCCTTAGGAAGCCGAGAAGAAACACAATTTGCTGCTGTCTCACCCAAGCTATGACTGGTTACCTTTTCCAGTGTGGGGTTTTGTTTTTTTTTTCTGAAAGGAGGCAGCAGTCAGGGAAGACAGGAAGAACCAACTGTGGCACCAACTTCTATTTACTTCCAGCTCCAGTGCAAACCGTCTGTTTCCATTGAACTTGGCAGCTGATAATATTTGCTCAAAGTTTATTGTCTGCTTTCCAAGAATACAGCAAGTAGTGTTGACTACTAAGTACTAGGCATGACGGCCTTTAAAGAAAATTTCAGGAAGGCAGCAAATACGAAAAATGATGCCAGAAAATATCTACTAATGGATTTCAGCTTCCCATATTCTTTAATTTCTTTAGATGGACCTTTGGCAAACCTGTAATACTCGTTTACCACAATCTGTTTCAACAAAACCAACAACAGAGAGATGTTTACAGAGCGGTGGAGTCCAGCTCAAAACTTTCATTCAGAATTTCTACCAACTTCCACGCTCAGTATTTTTTGGCCATGCTTTGCAAAGGATAATAACAAACTTCTAGTTACAAAACTGGTCTGATTTTTAAAATACAGTTATTTGAAAAGACAAAATGGTGGTTTTACAGATTATGAGGATTTTTTCCATAAAATGAATTTAACAGAACCAAAGCTTTTCTCCTGGCAAATAATTTTCTGTCGATTTTGCATTCCAGGTTTGCTCTCCTCACTCCCCTTGCCCCCAAGGCTCACTGTACTTTCTCTTTGAGTAGAAATCCAAACAATTACACCATCGCAGCTCTGTTCCATTTACTGCTCAGCAGTTACAGACTCAGAACCTCCGTATTGTTCTGCTACAAGGAAAAAACTAGAGTGACCCCAGGCCACAATTTGCCTTCGAAGACCCTCTCCTCTATCTCCTCTCTCCACTTGAAGGGGATGCACATCAGGGAAAGAGTGAACAGAAAAGTCTCAGATAGAACACGTACACAAACTGGTGTGTATGATGCTCACCATGGTCCTACAGTACTCCATTTGTAAAAGATACACCCTAACTGTAAATCATACCAGGAGGACGTTGTTTCACAGGGAACTTCCTTATCTAGAGGCTCTGCACAACCTGTGACTCATGCTCTCCTTGACAGGTCAGTCCTGGACCATGTTGCCAAAGCATGGGCAAGAACAGCACAGGACCTCATGGGAGACAGCTCCACCCTTTTAGGGACTTGTAGGATTTGTAAATGAGCCACATGTTGCAGGTGGTGGAAAGGGACACCTTTGCTTAAGTACAGCATGTGAGGAGGAAGTTCCTATTCTCCCAGGCACTTTGCCCTTGGTTTGAGTGGCTTAGTAAGATTACTTTTTCTAAATTAACTTCATTTTCCCTCTAGAGCAAGGCAGCTTGAGATTCAGTGAAAGACTTCCCCTCTCAGAAAAAGAGTTTAGATGCAGATACATCTCTGTGTGTCTATGAATATAGAAGGCGAGAAGGGTGCAAAGAGCAACCCCACTGGCATCCTGTGCACCAGCACCAGGTGTACCAGGTTTTACATCTTTCATTACTCTGCCTTCAGTATTCTGCCAGGTGAATTTTAATAAATGTAGCCTGTGTCTGCATTCCCAACCCTTCTGCATGAAACAAAAGCAGGCGGCACTCCTGCAAGAGTTGGAGAAGGACCAGCTTAGCTGGCTGCAGCAGCCATATAGAGGGAGGAAGCTACTTCACGTGCTACAAAGGGCAGGGTGAAGGAAAGCCGAGGAGCAGCACAGCCCAACCAGCTGCAGCAGCCTCTGGAGATCCAAGCTGAGAGGTCTGGAGCAGTCAGCACCAGTACGCGTGAGGTAGGGAGCCTGCTGGAAGGGGCACTGAGGGGCCATGGGCCATGGTAGCAGACAATCGAGAGAAGGAACAGGCAAAGGTGAAGCTCAGGTAGAATAGATCTGGGAAAAAGCCCTATCCAGCAGAGTGGCCTGGGAGCAAGGAGGAGCCTATGAGGCAGACTGTAAGAGAAAATAAGTAGTTTGAACATTCAAAAGTCTTTGAAGTAGGAGAAAATGAGGGCAAGGAGGTAGGGACGGAGCTGGAGGTATTGGGACTATGTGTCACCTAAGGACATAAATCAGGAGAGGCTGGCAGTTCACGAAAGAGACTACCGCAGCTAGTACCTCTGACCAGGCCACCGGCTGGCAGGGGAAGGGGAGTACCTGCACATGACACCTGGCACCCCGTCTCCATCTACAGCTGTTGGAAAGACAGTTGCCCATAAGACCGACCATTAAATATTCTTTATAAATTACATTTCCCTAAATGGGTACTATAACTGGGCCAAGAGACCAGCTATCACCACCAGGTCTCAGGGATTTTACCAGCCAGGACATGCGTGTCTTTAAATAGTCTCCAGAGGACTGTCCTGACCCACAACAGTCCTTTCAGGACAATGGTGCTGCCTCTGACAGTAACCTGAGCTCCAGGCCTGCCTCCCTCTTGGATACTCCACATCTCTCCACTTACACTTCAGCACTAGCCTGTCTCCAAAGGCAAATGAATGCACGTAAGGCAAGTAAGGCAAGTAGGTGAGACTAACTAGGATTAAACTGACTATAGGTCTGTGGTTCACTTCCCCGCAGCCTCTAATGTGTCAGTCTCCCTTCTGCAGCTCAGCTGAGAGAGCCCTGGCACAGGTACAATTTCCTGATATTAGTTCAGGCACGTAAGACCTGATCCGAAGTCTACTAAAATAAACCGGAGCCTCACGTTCACTTCACCCACGCCACAATGCAAACGTTAATAATTCATATACATTTTAAGGTATGGTTTTTTTATCCTGACTTTAATTTGGGGTCTGAAATATTTCTCACTTGCAATTAAACATGAGTATGAATGTTAGTTAAAAATCCAAATATTGGTGTCAGGATCACAAAGGGGCAGGCAGGTGGCTGTTACTAGGAGGCACAACAAGGTTATTTCAGTGAAAAAAACAAGCAAATTTTTTTTACAACCACCACACACGTCCTACTGAGATCCTACAAAAATCTTAGCAGAAAAAGAGGTCAAATTGAACTACAGCCTGTGAGATTTGTAGACAAATAGTGTATTCAAGAAGGAAACTATTTAATTGCCAAGGGATGTAACTGGTTTCTTCAAATTTTTAATCTCCTCTGTAGATAGTAAAACAGACTGGGTATATACATCTTCCACATAAATGCTGGTGTCTCATGCTGTTCATCACTTCACATTTTCCTTCTTCATCAACAGTTACCACCTTCCTACCGAGTGAAAACTAGCCTTATCATCTTCATCACCTGGCACTGTTTAATTTGCTGTCACTTCCACTAATACTACCTAACACCAAACAGTCTGGATGACACCCTCTCCCCACTGAAATAAAAGAAAAAGAAAAACCTCTACAACTAGCTTTCGGGAGAACCAGAGTTTGCGCTTCTCATCTCCCCAAGGTCTAGCAGTCCAGGGAACAAAAGCATAGAAAAACAGCTGGGTCCGTACATGCTGGGACTTCACTGAACCCAGAAAACAGCATGGTCAGGCTTAGCCTTCTTATCCCTTTGTCTTTTCATTTCCCTCCTTTCTCTTTTACTCTTCAAATCCATATTTCCTGCCTACAACTTTTCCCATCTCAAGTCACTTGGTTGATCCCTCTCAATTTTTCCTCCCCCACATCTAAAATAGCTTTTCCAGAAACTGAAATACTTAGCTCTTATTGACAACAGATGCTGTTTCTGCCAAGAATTAGGGTTTTTTCCTTATGTTTCATTCCTTCTCTTCTTTTTATCTGCCAGGGTCTTTTTTTGCTTTGCTTGTCTCCTTTCCCGCCTGGTATCCTATTCTTTCACTTTTCTCCCTTCAACACTGTGCTTCTCTCCCCTTTTCCCTCATTTGTACCTCCTTGCTTCCGCGACTTACGTCCTGTTTCTCCCCTGGTGGGGATCTCAATCCCTTTTTTTTTTTTCCCTGCCTTTTCCCCTCTCTCCCACTTTCCTCACTCCCCTCTGCCTTCAGGTACCTGATGCAGCTGTACAGACATCTAACTGCTGCTCTGCCTGCAAATCCTGGAAGGAGTTGACCAGCCAGAGCACCCGTTGATGTCAAGAGGAGCTGCGCGTGTCCTGTGGCCGCCAAACAACTCCCAGGCTGTAAGGGGCTGCCTCTTCCCACCCAGCCTATCTTCTCATGTCTGTCTGGAACAGAAGTCATTGCAAATAGTTACAGGCAAGAGAAACCATAAAATTGTGGCAATGTCTAGAAAAAGGCAACAATATTTAGGTAAAACATTTAATAATAAGCCCCGTAATTTAAATATTTTTTCTATAATGCTCCTTTCTCTGTCTACAGCTACATTGTGCATTAGCACAAGCAAAATTAAAGTTAAAAGCTAGGCGTTTCATAGCAGTGATGTGTTTTTAACCATTTTCATTGTTGCAAGTAAACATGGAAGCAATAATAATTCTCACTAGCTCACTCATCTTTAAAAGCGAAATTCTTTCCAGCAACACAGTAATACTCTAACCCAGAACTTTTTAAAAATTGAAAACACATTCCGTATGTTATGTAAAATATATTATATTACACAATAAACCACAGAGACATTTTAATCAACTCAATAGTCTAGTGAAGTCCCAAGAGTCAAATAAATAACGGGAAGATGAACATTCCTCTATCTAAATGCATTCTCCTCCCAGAACTACAGAGAACATGACACAGCACAGAGTTACCTGTGTCTCTCAGGGACAGACAAACACCATTTAAGCCTAACGTTCAGGGTCACCATAATGGGCCCAATCCACTCCACACTGAAATCAACTGGGATTTTTCCTACTGATGTCAAAACTGACTGTGGCTCAAGAGCCTTTCTTAGCAGATTGCATGCTGAGGCCCTACTGTAGGTGTGGATCACAGAGGCCAGAAAGCTCCAGCATTAACCTGGAAAAGGGAAATCGAAGTCAACAGAATTATTAACCTTGCTTAGAGCTGAGCACCTGATTAAATAAATGCCAGATCAGAGCCAAAACACCCACCCCCTGTGGCAAAGTCCTAAGCCTCAGAGTGCACGGCAAGGTTCACAAGTCAGAAACATCATTCCTCAACTTTTTAAACGATGATCGTTTCGTTGCCATACTTTGAAAAATAATTTTACAAAAATGCATGAGGGTGTTCAAGTGTTACCTTCCCTCGGAAATTTCATGAAAAAAAAAAAAATGCTCTACGTGCACGTAAACAGCATTTTTTTGTGGCACAAAAGACAACCGGGGTACCTACGAACCCCAGCATCACTTGCACTGCAGGATCTGCATCTGTAGCACAAACTTTATAAATAACTCGGCTCATAGTGCACAGACTGGCTCTTATGATCCAAAATTGCTTTCCTCCAGACCTGACAACAGCAAAAACTTGTGTTTGTCAGGAAAGCGACCACATGTGATTTACTACATGAAGAACAAGCTTAAAGAAATAACCAGTGCTATTTTACAGTTACACTTCAGAGGAGTATCACCATATTTTGAGCTTCCTATTACACTCATTTTGTTTAAGAAATGTAAGTCGTCCCATTTCCAAACTACTCCAAAGTGCCATTGCACGTACAGATAGGTATGTACCTATGTGTATACACCTTCTTTTAAGTAGTATGTTACCAAAAAAAAAAAAGTTCTTTTTAAAAATGCAGAAAAGTTATTGGCAAGTTCTAATTCTGAGTGTGATTCTCCTAATTTCTTCCAACAGGCAGTAAGCAGGTGGCTATGGCACTGTGCTCCTTTTATTTTTCACCAACCCCCAAGAGGAATAGTTACTTTTTTTCTAAAGACATATGAATCTTTTGTGAATGACTCTCATGGTTTGGTCCTCAAACAAGGACAATGACCTTTCATTAAACTTTAAATTCCAAACTACCAAGGTCACCAATACTCACAGAAAAGGTCATCAAAGTTTTAAAGTCCTTTTCTGTGTAGTAATTTTTATTTATTTGCACTTGTACTTCACTGTTACTTTTAAGATTTCCTTCTGCCAACTAGTAACTTAAGGAACTCTTTGCAGATCTTCTTTCTTAAAAACATATTATGGAATGAATGTTAACCTGTTAAAATTGCAACTTTAGAGAAACTATGAGTAACAGGAAGGACAAGTCTGGAAATCTCTGTAGTCTTGGGTATGTTTCTTTTGTTTCTTCATTCATGTTTAAGAAGGCATTTGTACACTTAGGCAGCCTGATGAAATCTTAAAGTGATTAAGATACAAAGATGAGCCTTTATGACCCTTATGAATTCCCAGGAATGTTATCCAAGACCAAAAATGAAAATATACCAATTGCATTTGGTATCACAGAGCATTTCACCATCTCCAACATTTTAACGTTTTGAGTAAGTACTGATGCCTGCTTATAAATAAGGGAAATGTAAATGGTTTTGCTCCGATTTCACTGCCACCAAAGAGCCCAATCAAGAGAAGCTAGTTATGACGCTGCCATTGAACACACGTTAAAAGTTGAGAAGGTGACAGCATGTTTTCACCCACTACAGTTAAGGGTATCTGAAATACCACTGTCTGCACAGACGTGCAGACCTATTACAAGAAAAAGATGCAGTATTTGTGGCATTTGGAGTCCTCCCTAAGTCATTAAGTAAGCGCAACTTAGAATCTAATCTAGGTCTACTTAAAGTGCAATCCTTTTGTGTACACTCCCACTTACAGGGAAAGCCAGCTCCCAGCACCTGGGGTATCAGATTCTTGCAGCATCCATGACACTTGTAAGCATTCAGTGGTCAGAACACCACTACATATCCTTCAAATGACATGGACCAGTGAAGCTGGAAGGTATCTTCACTGAACCAAGCCGGCTGGTATCTCAGCAATCCACCAGGACACGAGCCCCAGCATGCCCCCGGCGGTGTGCAGAATCTCGACTGAGAAGGAGGTGGTGGGTTTTGCATTTTTGAAAGTCAACAGTTTTGAATATTGGCATGCAAAGGGTACACGCCAGTTACAACAGCGGTGCCTCAGAAATACTTTACACTGCAAAATCCTGGTATTCGTGTTTTACTGTAGGATTGTGGAGTGAGAATCAGTTAGACAGCAAGGTGATAAGCACAACAAAACACTAACAGAGCGAGCTAGCCAGAGATAATAAAAGAAGGCACAGCATTTCCAAAGTTAAATCATCAGGGTACCCATTACATGAAAATACAAAGAATCCTCTGCATTAATGCTAACAGAGTGTATTATCTAAAATATTTAATAATGTACTAGTTTTTCTTGCTGCTGTTAAGTCATTAATAATATCCACCTATTAGTTAAAAAGCTGAACAATACAAAGTGTGCTTTGATTTCTGCGCTACCGTGCCACTGTACTTGGAAGATGGTATTATCTTTCAATTTTTGAATGAAATGAAGTATAAACGTATTTTAAAAGAAGAAAAATACACGTCCCCCTTCTTTTCGGGTATATTTACTGCTCATTAAACTACATACTGTGCTTTCAGTTCCTAACACCAACCTCATACTGTCGATCTTTGACATCATGATTCATTACCTTATTAAACGAAAATAACTGACATGTCACAGGCGTTAAGGACTACGAAGTCACAAGTTTCCACACACAATACGGACACCACCCGAACACCGGCAACAGCAGGGTGTGCACGAATAATGCCGTTATTCACGAACACAATTGATTAGATTTAGGACTTGGACATCACAGCTTAAAACACCCCGAAGACACAACTCCTTGTTAAGGAGTAACATTGCGGGGGGTGGGGGTGTGTGTGTGATAAAATAAATAAATATGGCCTGTAATAAATGAATTACAACAGGTTCCCCAGACGCGGGCCGCCCCACATTCACTCGCTTGCCTCACGGACTAGCCACCAC
>NW_009648545.1:390999-391451 GCF_000708025.1 Charadrius vociferus | reverse complement strand
TTCATGAGGCCGGGGGCGTACTGCATGCGGGTCTCCCGGTCGTGCTCCAGCCAGAGCACGGACATCTGGAAGAGCGCCAGCTCCGACTCGACGGGGGGGGGCAGCGAGTCGAGCAGGGCGCGCATCTCCTCGAAGTTGAGCAGCAGCACGTCCTCCACCAGGTACTTGTTGGCCAGCTTCTTGGTCTCCTCCAGGCCGTGCAGGGCGGCGATCTTGCACACCTGCTTGTAGTTCTGCACCGAGATCTGGTCGTTGAGGAACTGCACGCACAGCTTGGTGACCTGCGGGATGTGCAGGATCTTGCTGACCGACAGCACCTCCTCCACCGTGTCCAGCGAGAGGGTCACGTTGGCCGTGTACAGGTACTCCAGCACCAGGCGCAGCCCGATGGACGAGCAGCCCTGCAGCACCAGGTTGTTGATGGCCCGCGGGCTGGCCAGCAGCTTGTCCTC
>NW_009648545.1:320885-389137 GCF_000708025.1 Charadrius vociferus | reverse complement strand
ACACACACACACATACATACATGCACACACACACATATATATACACACACACACTCCTCCTCTTTCTCCCTCCCCTTCTTTCTTCCTCGTTTTGCCCATTTCTTTGCAATCGGAGTTTATTCTGCAAACGCGTTCGTTACACAACTGCCCCCCCCCCGCACACACTTCCAGCACACACACCCGCACACACAGACACCCCTTTCCTCTCCCCCAACAACAAACAAATCAGGAGACACAAGAAAATGCACAGAGACGGTTAGACACAAGGCCAGAAACTTACCTGCTCCACAACCAGCTGCCAAAGTAAAGGTTCACTTAAGCTCCCCCCCAAAAAAATCAATTGTCCTTCCTTTTTAAAGGTTTGCTCGCTCCTTCCAAAAAAAAAAAAAAAGAGGGAGAGAAAAGAAAGAAAAAAAAAAACCTTCTGGTTCCCAACTCGGAGCAGTCACTCTTTACAATTTATTTTGTCGTACATCATTTGATCACCATGAATTAGCAACAGCAAGAAAATGTACGAGAGAGAGAGAAGGAGAGAGAGAGAAAGAGAGAGAGAGAGAGAGCGCAGAGCTTTCTGCAAGAGAAGAAGAAGAAAAAATGTACGTGTGACAAATTATGCTACCAAGAAACAACACATCATTATCCTTGGGCCTGGGGCTCAGTGAGTCGTAACGAGAGTAATAGGAAATCCACGGTTGGGGAGAGAAACGGTCGTGCATGGCCAGTGGAGAGAGACCATACAGGGGGATGGATGCTGGAGAGACTCGCAAAATTATGGCTCAAGGCTATTGTAAAAATTGTCGAGCGTAAATGACTGCGATTTCAAACATCTTTGGAAGAAAGAAGGGGAAAAAGCGAGCCCCCCCCCCCCCTCCCTCCCGCCCCCCCCCCTCCTCTCTGCCTCCCTCCCTCTCGCTCTCCCTCTCTCTTCTCTCTCTCTATAAAGAACCGTCAAGTTTTAGTGCGCATTGCTAATTAGTCAATTTCTCTCTGCCTTCACAGGCTGGCGACTTTGCTGCTGAGCTGAAACTGCTAATTTCTGTGACCAGCTTTTTTCTTAGCTGTGATCTGGATGAATGAGTAGCTGTCTCACAGAGATGACAAAAATAAACTCTAATCCCCCCAAAAATTTCCACTACATCTTTCTCATGCATAGATTTATGATCTTCAAGCGCCCTGTGCAATATGCAAACTTTTTGTGTGTGAGTGTGTGTGTGTGTTGCTGGGGGGGTGTGTAAATCTGTTGTATTCAGGTTGCATGGTATTTGTTTTGTGTCTCTGCTCTCCCCCTGCACCCCGGATGTGATGGAAATAATGTCTGATTTCAGTACCCGGTATATTGTCCCCCAACCCCCTACCCCCCTTGTATTTATATTATTGCTTTGACAGGATACATCCTCCTTCCTTGCAAGTATGAGGAGGCTGGAGGGGTGGAGGGGAGAGAAAAAAAGTGAGGCTACTAAATGGTGTTAGTGGTAAAACATTCCCTTTACATTTGTTCCCCTGCACTGTTCAAGATTTATGATCTTGTTTGAAGGCATATTTTCTCTATCGTTTTGTCTGGTTAGACAACCGTCTCTGAACTTCACTGTCAGCTCTTCAACAGATAAGGGTTCAGAAGTCACATTTTTTTTTTTTTATTGGAAGATTAGCATATTGTCAGATTTGTCTTTCGGTTTCGAGACTTTGCAATGCAGAAGCCTGAATCAAATGGCAGGAAAGCAGCTGCTATTTCACAAATGTAACCTTTCAACTTTCTGCCAGAGCTGATACCCTAGAAACATGCACAGCGTAGCCCATGGGCTGGGGCTTTGTTTTGGTTTTTGCTCCTTTATAGTTGTAAGAAGCAGAGGATATTCTCATTGTAGGCATTTTGGGCTTTTTCTTTCCACCGAGGGGCATTTCGGTAGAGGACATGTTCTCCACACTTTATCTCATGATATATTGCACCCTCACATTTATAGCTTTGTTCTTCTGTTGTCAAACTTCCAATTGTCAAAAAAAAAAAAAAAGAAAAAGAAAAAGAAAAAAGGTGGAATGTGTGCCCTTGAATGAAATGCACATGAAAGGAAACTGGAGTGAGCACTTACAGAAAGTTTTACCTGGTGTGAAGGCCATGACCCCCATCCCCTTTCCCAGGTAATACTCAGGCTCCCGTTAATTAAAATACACACCAGGAGTGGGACTTTGAATGCCAGGTCTCATGCTCTTTCTCTTTGACTTGGCCAAGGATGCCAGTGCATTTACAGCGCTGGAGTCAGATTGCTCAGGAATGCAAAGGACTGGAACTGAAAGGCATCAAGGCAGTTTTTGCTTTTATTTATTTTCTGGTGACCTTAGAAAAGAAATTCTGCCATACCTTTCTGTTTTTCCTCACCAGATAGCTCCCTTCCTCCTCCCTTGGACGTCAATTATTTCTGCAAGAGATTTCCAAGAGAGATTAGGCAGCTGGTGTTTTAGGGCACGATATTCTTCCCAAAAGAATGACACCATCATAGGCTGCTTATAACACAGTTTTTGTTGTTTTGCTCCCGTTGTGCCTCCCCTTCCTCTCAGCTGTACCCTGTTGGCCACCCGAATTTTGACCCTGTTCAGGTGAAGAGGAACATGAGTTACAAGATGCCTCCATTTCGATAGTAGCTGGTGTCTTCAGTGATGCGAGTTGTCTCCCAATTGTAGTAGATGGGAAGAACAATTTTTATATCATGCTTGTGCTGCTGAACTTTACTGCTGTAATGGCTGTAAATAATCCCCATGGGGTTTTGTATCAGTTTTCACTGACTGATGTGTCGCATACTCTTATACCATTGTAAGCTGCCAAAATATGTCTGTGCCAATGTGTAGCAACTTTCTGGGACTAGCATACTGGTATGTTCTGCTCATTAGTGAAAGGACCTGTTTAATTTTTATTTAACTTTGCTCCACTAACTCAAGTTAAAATAAAGTTCAGTCTTATTGTGGTCACTTATGAATTACATTGGATAAATATTTCCAAAAGTCCTGGGTATGCTATTTTCTGAATGGGCTTGAGCACTTTTGAAGGAAGACTTCAAAATTTTACACATTATATCTGCAAAATTAAAGTTCTTCTCTTATAGGCAGCAGCTGTCAGCAGAAAATACCGTGTTTTTCCTTTCTTCTGCGATTACTGCCTGACCTGCACCGTCTAAAATTACACTTTTTTTTTTCTTTTTTTTCTGTGGATCAAAACTAGCTGTGCTTGCCACTTGGTTTAAGCCGGGACTTCATGTCTCTAACTTATAAGCCTAAGACCGTCACAGACTTCAGGGAAACCACTGGGAGTGAAGACCATTTCTCCCAAGTCACCGAACACGTACTAACTCCCGAGCCTTCCCTATCACAGCTATAGGGCTCTATCCCTAAGCAGGATTTCCAAAGAAGAGCAGGCAGTGCTCCATGCTTTCATCTTTTCAAAGCCAGAGGTTAGTAGATGTTGTGCTTTTACGTGTCTTCCCTTAGCTTGTCTCTTTCCTTCCATGCAGACGACTCAACTAACCGAAGCTTCATTGCAGAGGATTGTATAGTAGGGAGGTCAGTACTTCAAAAGGAACCGAATCACATCATGCAATTAAAGGAAGAGGTCCTCATGCAGAGGGAGCCTTCATCAAGAAAGTATAAGGCATTGTTGTTAAAATCCCAGGGAACCGACTCAGTAAATAAGCAAGGTAAATGTTTTTCACTAAGAGTAATTATATAAAAAAAGAGAAATTTAGAACCCCTTTATTATCTGTGCTTGTAATATGAAACATATATCTGCACAACTGATGTTTTGTGGGGGATTTCTTGCAGATTTTGTTGTTGCAATATACACTAATAACCTGGCGCAGCTCAGAAATCAAGTTACATGCACGGTATCTTAATTATTAAGAACAAAAATAAGTGTCAGTTCTGAACACCTGCCCCTTTGTCATTGAGACTGCTGTCAGAAACAGAGCTTCAGCTGGCTCCCCTGTTTGGGACACAGAAATTGCCTTTGTGCATGTCATCTGGCCTGCTGAACTCTCTTAAAAGTCTGTATTTCTGCCACTGTTGCATTTCAAATGGTAGAACAGATGTGGATGTGTGTGGATGGGATCTCTTGCCACAGGAAAAGAAAGTTCTCTTGGGGGCCTTGCAGAGGGGTGAAGACTGGAGGTAAGCTGTAGGATCGATTTTGTTGGGCAACATGCCATACTAGTTGTTTGGACAGATCGGAGCACACAGGTGCCTTTTGTAGTACAAGTACTATACAAATAGATGAGCAACAGCAGTATTGGCTGTTACCAATAGCTTTGCTACTCATGCCGAACGTTGTTGTATAATCGACCCTAAAATTTCTGATGTAGAAGTTTGTAAGCTCTCACTTCTGAAGGGAGACCTGGCATCGCAGCCACACTGTTCCTGGAGTACAGATGAACTACTCACTTCATCCATTGCCAGGTAGTGCCAGTCTAGGAGCAGGGGAGGAGTGGAAGATTTCGGGAGGTTGAAGTGGTGGCTGTTAAAATCAGGGCCCATGAGTCTGGCCCGCCACTGGCACACAGTGATTGTACCTACACTGGCTTGCACACTTTGGGGTTAGGGCCTGGGGTTAGGGCCTGGGAACCATCCAAAGCTCGCATATACCTTCTTGTTCCCCAGGGAGGCTTTTTCCCTGGAAACGGAAGACGTGTGGCATTGCAAGGAGCTGGGAGGGAGAGAGATCTGAAATCAAAAGTTATCTTGGGTCTAATAATATAGATGTAACAACCTTGACCCAGGTGCATCCTTTAATATCTCTGTGCTTCAGTTAACAAATGCTAAAAAGGGTTTTCATTAGCGCAGTCCAAGGCTCTCCCAGCTTGTGGTCCATCGGCCCTGCTGAGCACATCTGCCCAGCTCCACCCCCAGCTGGGTATTTTTGAATGTTTACTATCACACTTGCTATGCCAGTGGCTGCCACAACCGTGTGGCTCTAGAGACTGGCACAACTGGCCCCAGAGGTGTCACAGGCATCCTGATCGCCTGTGTTGTGTCCTGGTTAATCCATGCTTGCCTAGCGCTTTGAGATTCCTCTAGGAATACTGACTGGTTTTATTTATACACACAGACATATCGTGAAGTATTGTTTCTATTCCTGAATGTATACAGAACACAAATTTTTCTGTAACAAAGAGTCATAATACCATTAAGTGTTCAGACTTTTGCCCTGCTTACCCAAAGCTCTGGTGGGAATGGACTGGGAGCTACTAAACAGGACCCTAAATGAGTGATCCTAAGAGCACCAAAAGACAAACTGTTTTTCCTCCTCTCACAATTCCCAAAAAGGCAATAGGGTAAACTGCATAAAAAATAAGAGAGTCAATCAGTGCAACGCTGTGCAATCAAGATGATATGAATAAAGTTTGTAGAAAAATAGTAGCTTCTGAAAAATCAAAATATAAGGTATTGCCTCTGAAAGAGTTATTAAAATAACTTGGGGGGGGCAGAACTCAGGACTGTTAAAAGAAGCAGCTAAGCTTGGGGAAATTGCAATCTAAAAGCAAGGTGGATTAAGCAAATCCTTCTGTACAGAACCATGCTACAACTAGGAACCCTCTAACCATCACTCGGAAAAGCTTACGCTCTGGGACTCGATTTTCAGGCACATAATACGAGCTTTAGTGATTGTGTCTGCACTGTACTCCCAATTAAGGGATACTCTCTTGTGCTTAAGTCCATTTCTGTTCAGGAAAGCATTTAAGCATTTCTTAAAGCATATTCTTAAGTGCTCTCTTCAAAGGGAATGCTTTCCTGACATGGGACGTGTATCTGCATTCGCCATTCAGTTTGGCTGAATTTTCCCAGCCTGGTGCACACAGGACTCATTGCAGAACTAGGAGAAGGACACGTTGGTGACAAGTGACACTGCAATTGCTCTAAAGTCACGGTCAAGCTTTGTAAGGAGCTGTCCCCAGGTGGGAGAGTGCTCCATCCCAGTTGCCTGGTTTTCTGAGGCAGCATTTTGGGACACACAGGGCAAAGGGCAAGCTTCAGAGCTGGATTGCAGTGGCTAGATTTAGAGTACATTTTTGTACTGAAGTAATACATAATCCATAGGTTTAACGTGGCTCTCACAAGCCCCAAGGGAGCACTAACAGTTTTTAAGGGAGAGAAGAGTTGCGAAAAATTTTTTAATTCCCTTTCAAGCAAAGTCTGCTGACAAGGAGTTTTGTTCTTCATCACATCTAAGTGCTCTGGGGACAGGAATCTTTCCTGTAGTGCTCCATTTCAATTGCCCCAAGATTGTCTCCTCCCTTTAGATGTAGCAGAGAGGACTCACTGGATGTCAACTCCCTTGTGAGGAAATAATGATTTAAAATAAAATGTGGCCTTGACTTTGAATACCAAGATACTTATTCATTAACATAATTTTGGGGTGTCCTGGTTTGAAACCACATCATGGGGGCATAAGTTAAACATAAGTATAAAAAAGCAAAGGAAACGCGAGTTAAAGTTTACTATCTCCCCTTGCTTTGCTCCATCTTTCTAAGATAACACAGAGCACCTTCTGACCTGGCTGCTTAAATAGCAGGGCTGTGTTTAAATAGTACAGTCTTGTTCTCCTGCAGAGGGGAAAAAGGTGATCTCCCTACAGAGATCGTGTGTCATCGCTTTCTCAGTAACCAGACCTATTCACCATTGTGAAGTAGTCAATGTGCTGCTGCTCCCCCATATTCCAAACTGTATTTTTAAATTCAGAGCCTGCTAACACAATTTAGCTAGTTTGCTGAGAAAAACAAAACAAAACAAAACCAAACCAAACACAAAATGTGGAAACAGGGCTTCATGAGTTTAAAAGCAGGTAATCTTTAGCCAGTGAAGGTCAAGTATTATTCCCCTAACTGGTGTTGACCCTCACTAGTTGGTGACGGTGATTTTGGTGAACCCCAGTAGTGACTCCTACTTAACCCAACTGGTTACCCAGGTAAACAAGCACCTCTGTCTTGTTCCACTAGGTCCAACTGCAAAATAGCAACCTGAGGTTGGTGTAGCATTGTCACAATACGCTCTTTTGTCAGGGAGGATATAACTTTGGTAGCAGATACTCTGAATGGGGAGAAAATGGGAGCAGGAAAACAATCCCTTTCCTTTGCTGAAGTGTTTCACTGCTTCTCAGTAAAGTGGACAGTTGTGTCCATCCTCCTGGTTCAAATGTGGCCCAGGCAGTAGAAACCACAACGAAGTCATCACTGAATGGCTGGCAAGGCCCTCTGTGTCACCAGCCAGCTGGTTCAGGCCAGTATCTAGTTCACACAATAAAAACGTCCTTGTATTTGGCTCTGAGTGACATTGCCTTGGAATACAAGCTGATCATCTGTGGTCTGCTTTGGTGTGAAGGATGTGCCAACCATTTGCAGCTGGAAATTGTTCCCCCTTCACTTTTTCCATCGTGCCAAACCGGGAATGTGAAGAAATCAAGAGTAGCTCTATTTCTGTTGTACCGGAGAATTAAGAGGAGACTTTGGTCTTCCCTGTTATCAAAAAACTCATTCATGAGCCATATATGGGAGGCAAAAATCAGGTATGAGGGTAAATATCACTAATTCTGAAAAATGGAGATGAAATAGAATAAAGCGATACTTGATGTCGGAGCCCAGGCACCAGAACTTCATCTCTTCTTTTTTTCCTCTGGCTCAAGTTGCCTGGGTGATTTTCAGGTACCTATTGCTCACGAGATAATGTCTTCTTGTCAGCCCAATGCCTCATATTCATTTACACCAAGGTATAAATAAACATCCCAAATATCCTAGGGCTGAGAAATGGCACCGGAGAAAAATGAAAAATATTTCCATTTTAACTTCATTTGAGTACAGCTCATCAGCAGACAAAGGTTCATTGCTGATGGAATGGGACAGTCCTGGTGGACCCAGTGTTCACTCACACAAGCTATGAATCTGGCCAATATTCTTTTACCGATGATAAAACAGGCAGACAAGCAAAATGAAGAACCTCCCTCTGCTGAGAAATTTCATTTTTTAAAATTAGACTTATTTTAGTTACAAAAGACTGCAAAAGTGTTCAAAATAATAAAACTTTAGGATTTCTGTGCTCCTTATCTCAAGAATAGCTGCAATGATTTAAAACAAATATGATTAAAAGGAAATTTGTATATTGAACCTTGACTTTGGTTTCAGACCTGAATGGATTTTAACTGCCAAGCGAAAAGCCCTTTAAAACGGGATTAACAATGGAAATTCTGGCTTTTTAAAGTGTTATTATATCATCCAGACTTCTTCACAGCGCTTGGTCCACCGTCAAGAACTCCCAGTGACAGACACCAAGACTAAAGCTAGGGCAGTGACCCGAGTTATTTTGGAAGTTACACCTCAACATATAAGATTTCATGCAGTAGCTCTGATGACAAAAAACGAATTTACCACATGGAATCTCACAACATATTGTGCGGTAACTCAGAAAATAACTTGAGTTTCCATTGCACATATATATATACTACGCATTAACAGCGTTTATAGACACTGATCTATTAAGTCATTTTCCTACACTACCTTCAGACCTTTTGTATGAAGCAGAAAAACCATCATTAAAGCTATGGTTTCCCAGACAATTACTTTGTCAAATCTCAAGAAATTGCATAATAAATTGTATACATGCATCAAACATGAACAGCGGAGGGGTATAACAAGCTGTGTATTTCCAGTCCACTTGTTCTTTCATCTGAACAGTAGCTTTTGTTTTGAAGAGTAATCCTATATTCTTTTCAAGGCATAAAATGTGCATATACATTTATCTATCAAACTAAGTAGAAATAATTGAAACACTTAATATGCACAGTAATAAAGAAACGCACGAACAACTTCATTATTAATGTCTATTGATTATTTATGTTTTCAAATAGGCAAATGTAGCTACTAATATTTTATCATGTTAGTCTATATGTGCATTTTGGCTTTACCTGTTTATTGGCAAATTTACTATCCACATTATGGGTGTTTTTATTGCTGTACACTCATTTGCTATGCGCATAACTGAGGTCAGTTTACGAACTGACTAGTGTTTACTCAATTTGATTACTATGTAACATTGCTGAGACTATTCCCCCTTTGGAAAATTAACTGTACAAGGAAGCCCAGTAAATCTTTACTTAAAAATTCCAAACTTTAGATTGATTTCAGCAGTGGGTCTGTATTGATCTAAAAAGCTTTGCGTTCCTAACTAAAAACTAATCTTTATTTCACCCTTTAGTGACTGCAGCCATAAATATGTTCACTCGTACTGGAGTTTAGTGGATTAATGGTTATTGGAGATTGTGGCTTCCAACTGAGGTTGGTAAACCTTAACCTTTGGAGGACAACATGAAGGCGTTTACCCCTTGTCATCTGTAATAGCCGGGTCCCTTTCTGACAGTTACCCGAGTGTTAAAGAGGAGGCAGAGCAGGGGATAGGAAATAAAGTACCAGCAGCTCACTTTAGCTATTAATCACTTAATAGACTGACCGCTGTATTTGGACCTGACTCTTTTTTTTTGATGCAAAGGCATTAAAATGAAACAATTTGTTTTGTTTGGGATACTAGAACTCCAAAATTAGTCGTGCCTCAAAATTAAGAGACAAAAGTATTGTGTCACCTGGTCTCTTATTTCACTGTGTTTGCGGGAGATGCTTTTTGTGACTTAGGGCAGATCTTTCTCACTGTCTCTGACAGAGGATTTTTGAAGGCAGCTGGCAGGAAACACTACCTTACATTCCACTGCAATGACTTATTAGTTATTACCCAAAACATAATTATACCAATTGTTATAAAAGCCATAATTGCATTAATGTCTCAAAGTAGGGTTTATTCCAGAATGTCATGTTCTGAAATAGATGTCAATTAGCACTTAAGTTATGAACAAGCCATCCCTACAAAACTTTAATTCGCTCAAGTCAGCTTAAGTTACTCAAGAAAGTAATGTGAGGGTAGAAATTATTCCCACATGTAAGGACTGAAAGATCTGCCCTAACTTTTCATTAAAGAGAATAATGATTATTGAGAACATAAAAAAATTATTTCATTAGCAATACAGAGAAGGTTTCACTGGAACACGAAATATACAAAACGGTAGATGTCAAGTGATTATATTAACAGACACAATTCAATATCCATTGTTCCAGAAAATATACTGAGCTTAAAGGAGAGATTTCTTCTGCAAGAAATATTGACTCGAGCCTGCCTAAATTCAAGGGAGAGATTTATTTTTCATAAGGAGGTACCATCTTGTGACAGTCACTTCTGTAATTATTCCCCTCTGAGAGCATAAGGGATACTCATGTCAAAAAGGGTAGCGGCACAGGGCGCCTGGTTTTTGGAAACTGATCTTATTTTAAAACCTTTCTTTCTATTTCTAATAATTCTTCTATTTTTGCAAATCAAATTCCCAGGAAGGGAGATTACTTTTGTAATAACATAGAATCACAGTCGCTGGCAGCTGTTGCAAATGATTCTAGGCAATTTACGTCCCTCGAGACATTTCCCCAACATCAAGGTAATCAGGGCCAGTGGGATATAATCTGGGAACAATTCTAACAACAAGTTTCCCATCCTGGACCAAAAAACACAGTCCCAGGGGACATGCAGATCGCTCGCTGTGCCTTGACATTCACTCCTAACACTTAGCTGCAAATTTTGCATCTGTTTTGTTTATTAAACTAAGAGCATTGATTCAAACATTTAAACAAAGGTAACGAGACTGTAGGAATATTGAACATCTGCTAGGCAGAACGTTGCCCTTATTTTGCCATTTAATTTGTCTTACCTTTTCCTTGTTCATTCAATTATCTCTAACTCATCTCCCAGTTTCAGACTGTGATAGATTTCACCCAAGAACGTCAAAAAGCATGGAAGTACACGGGGTGGGACCCCACTATTTGCTGTCCTTAGCGAAGATGGGAACAGGATTTGTGGGGGTCTTCTACAAGCTTTGGTTAACAGCAACAACCATTGGGGCTTTGTAAGGATAATCTTGGTTTTGATAATAAAGCATCGTCTGTCTTAAATATATTGGTTTCTAGAAACCTTTGATGGTCTGGACTGAAGTTTGTTTCCCCTTAGTTGGCAAGAAAACCCTTAAAAATGTGACCTAAGTGGAGAGTGGAAAGAATAGAGACTACTTGTGCTGCAGGAGGCTGAGGGGACAAAAATCTGCCTTTATCTCCCCACCAAGCATACATGGAGAATACACACAAAATGGTGGCAGTTAAGAGTATCCTAAAAACATGAGGTCCCTAAAACCTTTGTGCCGTATAAATAAAGTCACGATAATTGCAGATATCTTCTGATTGCACTTGGGGTGGAAGCAGGAAGGAAAAATTCCATCTCATGGCCAATGCTAAGTCTGATCTCTCTAGTTTACATTTAAAGCCCTGTCTGAATGCACATATATTTGATGCAGCACAGACAGCAACAGCAAGAAGAATGAAATTGGTCTTTTTGGCCCAGCATGAAGCAAGAAAAGCAGGTACTGCCATGCACAAGACAGTAGAGCTATTGCCTCTCCCTTCAGCACCAACTGTATAGATCTTTCCAGCATTTGGGAGATACCTTCACCTGTCCATGTGGGACTGTCAACCTGAGGATCAGAAGGAAAAATGAGTCTGCCTCTGACTACGTCTTCCTGTGGCAGGGCAGACCCAGTGGCTGTCTGAGCCACCACTGTAGGGTTGTGGTGGCAAGAGACCACCAAGCTCATTTCTACTGAATCGGCTTTGCAAAACAGTTGCTGGGCAAGAAGACCAGCTCTAAATGCTACTAGGTTATTGGGATGAGGAAGTGTGACGGATCAGTGGGATAATGGCCCAAACCAGGGGAAATGAGAGTATGGAGCTGATGTTTTCTGGCTCGGAAAGAAGTATGCGGAGTTGACATGTTTTTTTCGTGAGGAGGACGTGCCCACAGAATATCACAGGCATCACCGAGTGAGGGGGGAAACATTTGTGGAAACCTTTGTTAAACCTGTGGTAGCTCATCACTCACGGTCACCTAGCTGAGATCAAAGCAGGGCCACCTAGAGTAAGACTGCTGTTCTCCTCAGAGAATGCCAAGCTGCTTAGAATATTATAGGAAAAATACAATGAAATTAAAAATGACCACATCATTTCACACAGCAGTAAATATGTCATAAGGATTTTTTATCACATGGACTTGATGCACGTTGGGCAGTAAGAAAATAGATTTGATCAACAGGAATAGCTGCTCTATAGCTAATATGATCTACTGAGTCACAAATCCTCTTTTTCATAATGCTTAAATACGGATTTACATGATGGACCATAACAACTCCAAATGCACCATTTATGTTTATCATGTAAATAATGATGAGTTTTCAAATTAGAATGCAGATCAAAATAGCACAGTAGTTATTCAAATGGCTTCTTGGTTCAGAAACTCACTTTTGAATAGTTCAAAAGTATGAACTGTTTAGACTGTGAGGTACATTACTGAGACCCAGGTGAGTAATGTGCCCATGAGAGTGGTCCAATAGGTTTACTCAGCTGTATAAGGTTACTTATGGCTGTATGTACCTGCAGGAGTGATGTCAAAGTCAGTAAAGACGCTTTATTTTTCTTGTTGACTTCCAAGGATGCTGTGAGCTGATCACTAAGATCCTATTCGCACTCACTGTTTGCTGCTAGGGGAAAAATTTCTGTGTCCAAAGCACGTGCAATGTGATCACTAGTTTGCTAGTTTTTCTACCCTTTTCTTCTTCCACAATGCAGGACTTCAAAAAAAGCAAGAAACCTTGCCAGGATCCTGTTTAAGTGCATGCACCTTCAGAAATGCTGTGCTACCCCCTCTCAGCTTGCCTTTGCATCCCTCAGCTGCATCCTAGCCCTCCAGCTTGTGTCTGTATGCCCAAATGTGGGGATCTATGGGAGTCAGGATAGGTCCTGCACCTGACATTTAAATCTTTAATAGTTAAGCAATAAATTGTTCTCCGAGTTGTCCAGTGTTGCTGGAAAACAGACACGCTTTCACCTTTGATACTAGGATCTCAGCCAGGGGCGGCTTCTGTAGTTCTCTGAAGCTAAAAACCAGTCTTGTGCAAAAGGCCAGTACAAAGGTCTTACAAGTCAAGTTATTCAAGTCCTCCCTCAACCCTGAAAATTAGTCCTGATTGCTGTAGTTTGCAGCTGACAACAGGCTTTGGGCTGCCTCTCGGCAGAAAGGTGAGGTCTAAAAATAACCAAGGCCCAAGTGTTCAGGGGATACTAGAAAGCCCAAAGGTTATTTGGCATTATCTTTTCCCATTCTGTACCCATCTCCCCCTAAACAGACAGAGTCCATCCCCTTCTACTTCCTCTGAGTTAATTATAACTTGCATTGAGTAGTGTCATGGAGAGAGACATAAAAAGCAGCAACACTAATGGTACTCAAGGGGAATTTAGCAGCTCTACAGCAGAACAAAAATCTCCCAGCAAAGAGTTGTGGCAATAAATGAGCCAGTTTGATACCAGTCAAAGTCCACATGCAGATAGATTTATTTGCTCTATATTGGCCATGCTTTTCCAGCTTCATGAGATATGGATATTTCTGCAGGAAGGATTCCACGTTTAGATTGAGAGGTAGCATGTCTCTGTAACATAAAGCATTCACTGGCCACTGCACTCGTACAGGGACACTGGAGTTCAAATGAGCTTCTGCAAATCCCCAAGAGGGGAAGAAAAAAACGACAGGGGCTTGGGCACTGCTTGAAAAGAAATATTTGGATTTAGAGCAGAGTTGAGGGAGGGGGGTCAGAGGGGGGGATATCTCACTGTCTCTGTTTCTGTTTGAGACAAGTCAGAGACAGCCAGAGGCAACCAGTGTATGAACGGTGTGATACGAGGGCTTCCCCAGCCTAAATGCTGCTCCTGAGCTGTGCTCATGGATCATCTGGGATCACGGGCAGAGCGCAGCATGGACATGATGCAGGGAACAACGCAAAACATGTCTGTGGTGCCAATATTTAGCGGCTTGCCTTTGCTTAATTTATTTATGCTGGTTTAGAAGTCAGACGAATTTTGAAGGTCAGTAGTGCCTTACTCAAATCGGCAACTAGAGGGGACAACATGAACCTACTTGCAGCCAGAATCCCAACCAGCCCATCTGCTTCCTTCCTCTTGGTTACTACTGCTACCTGAAATTCAGCTGCAGTCCTTTCTTCCTTCTGCCTCTCCCTCTCTGGTCACCTCTTTCTCTGTCTCTTCTCAGCTAGTGGTTATCAAACTTCTCCTAAATGGTCTGAGCATCCTTCTGCTCTTCTGGTAGATTCCACCTTGTAGGAAAAAAATGGATATTTTTCAGCAAGAGGCCCTACACAGTAACAGAGCTATAGCAAGAACTCACTGGGGTAATTTAACGACATTTTACTTCAGAATTTTTCTTTGTGATGGCTAAAATACTGTTTGTAAAGTGTGCTGACCATGCTCCTTGGTAAAACGTGAGCACAATGAAGCCAGTGCTGTGGACACCATCCCAGTTCAGAATATATATCTTTGAAATATCTGTTTCCTATGGGATGACTTCACATAGCAAAGGGCTTGTACTCATGCTGTGAACTCATGCCCACAGCCTGGATCAGACACAACTGACAAAAGGAAAAAAAAAGTTATTAAATCTGCACTTCATAGTTGACCCCTAACACCAAAACAGGCTTTGGTATTTAATTCTTGAAGGTTGGAGAAGGTAAGAAAGATCTCTAAGGGTTGGAATCTGTAGCCTCCATTTGTTTTTCAGGCTGCCTGTTTTTAAGACATACCGCCTGTGCAGTGCAGTTGATAGGGGACTGTGCTCTGTCTAAAGAAGCTGTAAACCATTCCCTATGACTAAAGCAAAGGCAGCAGAAAGCTTTGCAAGCCATGGATCTGTGGGGAGTCTGACTTCATTTGTATGTTTCCCTTCTTCTTTGCAAAAAGGTGAAGATTTTCTCTTGGTACTTAAAGGTGCAATTTTCTACAGCAGTGAAGAGATCCAAATGGTTGCTCCAAGTTTTCCAGTCACTCCATAGACTTTCTCCAGATGGAAAAGATGAATTTATACAAGAAAGTGCTGAAAACTCTGGTGGTAAGGACAAAACGCAGGGAGAAAAATGTCCTAAATGCTTATTAAACACAGAAGTGCACAAAAATTTACCGTGACTTCCTATCCCTGTCTTCAAGTCAAACTGTACTTCTTGACTACCACTTTGTCTTCTTCAAAGGTTTATGGAAAATAAACAGACTTCCTGTGAAATTGCATTGAACAAACACCAGATAGAGAGCTCCCTTCCCCCATCACCTTTCTGCACCATTGCAAAGACTTACTTAATGATTTACATTGTTCAAAGAGTCACTCAAGCAGGAAAAGTGGAATTCCACCTGATCGGTAACATAGGGTACTTCCTATCCGAGCTGGCGTGCGAGCTGTTTGTCGGCTCTCCTAACACGTGAAGAGCTATATGGGAACTGCTGCGGTGGCTATAGATTTTAAGGAAAATAATCTGCTTTTTTTTTGCAATGGCGTGAAAGAAAACCACCACAGAGAATGCCATTAAGACAGGGGGCAAAGTGAACGTAAGCACACCAACGCATTATCCAGTCTCAACGGCACATGGTACATTGTCTCCATTATCAGACAAAAAAAACCTCACAAGAGACAGAGATCAAAGGGTTAGCTTTTCAGTGATCTTGTCATGCGGCTTCTTAAATGATAATGTAAAGGTTTTAAAAAACATTTACCGTAATTTCTGCTAAGTGTCACAGTCTAGTGAACCATTAAAAGTGAAGCAGCTCACTGAACCGCACGGAAGTGAACAGATGGAATTCCACCCTCCCTCTGCTCCAGAGCCTCCTCGAACAATGCGAAGTCTTCTTTCAAATCTCCTCCTCTGAGCTCATTACCCAGGGCAAATATGTGGCAGGTTCTACCGTCACAAAGGCTGGGGCTCGCTCTTCTCTGTGGCCGGGTTATGCGGTAGGATTTAAAAAAAAAATAAAATAAAATTTACACTGGTTTCTACACTTGTGCAATCCTTTCTTTGTTCCTCACTTTATATGGATGCTTGGAGAAAAGGAGGACACCCTGATCTGAGCTTCCCAGGGTTTTATGGATCACTGTCAGTCTTGTTTTCTCCAGACTTCACTTTAAAAAAAAAGTAGCCATTTTCTTTGGGAACAGTTGTTTGTACCTCCATAGTTCTGAATTTTCTAGAGCACCATTGCTGCTGGTGCGCTTATTCCTGCTTCTCTAACATCCTCCTTTCTGCTCCCCTGCCTCGGCGACAAGTAATTCTGCACAGGTATGCATGATCTTGCACTCTCCCCACTAATTTTTTAAGCGCTTTATGAGCTCATGGAAATTTGGATCATTATCGCAGGGCTGAAGTTTCCACCGTGTTTTGTGGGTTTTGTGAGCACAGTGTGAACCATCTCCTCGGGCCAGCTTACAGTAGAGGCTTGCAGGGTCCTGCAAGCTCCGGTGGGGCGTGTGAATCAATGGTGTAGCAGCCGCTGGAAGAGGAGGCTGCGGGGGGGAGATGGGGGATGCTCAATATTTGGTAGGTGCCACAGTAATCGAGAAGAAAGGATTCATGCAATAAACTCCAGTTCCACTCAGGGCCATCCTCTCCCTCCAAGGAGTCTCACTCATGGGTGAAGGGTGACATGCAAAGGATTGATCTTGCTCAAATTTGGACACCTTTAACACCCCAGCCCAAAACTGCAAGGTCCCCATCTACAATTAGGGTCAGCTGGTAAGTTTAATTTGGTCTGAGTTCATTTCTGCAACATGTAACTGGACAAAATATACTGCTTTTCATCTTTATTCTTAAAGTCAAAATCGCAATTTCTGCCAGTCTGTGGGTTAAGTGCCTGACTCCTCTCTGTTCTGTACCACATTTACTTCTGTGTAAAACTCTGTCAAATATAATATTGTTCCTAATTCCCACTGAACCATGGCAATAAGGTCCACAAACCATCCATGATTCTCCTCAGTCTGCTCTCACCTTTGGCCTTCATCATAGAAACCTGGGATTGGGGCTTAGTGTGCGATTCAGCCTTCAAACCACAAAAGCCAGGAACCATCTATCTTCAGGAGTCACATGGTTTCAGCATTTTATAAGGAGGTTCACCCATGTGAAAGCTGCTGTCTCCCAAAAAGCCCTTTTTTTCCTCTCAATGGTCTTGTGTTCTGAGGGTACCTGGGGAGAACGGAGTACAAAATTTGTAGCCGAAGAAAGAAACCCACTTAAGTTGGTGCTTTTCTAGATTCTGAGGCTGTTCGTGAATCATCAGTACAGCACAGGAAAATTCACCATTTTGTCCTCAGCTTAAGCACGCTGGAAAATAAGAAGAGTTATCTTGGAGCTTGGGGGCTAGATGTGTGGCCTGCTTTGAAATCTGGGATATAAAAAGCACCTTGGCATCTTGAGCTCTCCACTTTTCAAGGCTGAACTGAAATAAGTAATTCCATCCTTTCTGAATACTGGAGAAGGTTGGAGTTCAACTTCTCAGTGTGCATGGTTGGTGATGTGGCCTGAGAAGTACAGGGCTGTGGGGAAGGAAGGAGGATGGCTCTGGCACCTCCTGCTCTGGGAGAAGCAGCAATACCCGTCACGGGCTCCATACAGCAGCAGGAGACTCTGCCAGCTGAACAACGCATCCCTACAGGGGCACGAAGTGCTGCTCAGCCAGGCATGGCCAGCCCCGTCCCTGCCTGGCCGGGCTCTCGGCTGACTGCAGCACACTCTCACCAAGGACATCCTGTTCCTCCCCAGGAAGAGGCAAAGTACCTCCCTCAGCACATTCCCCTTACCCACCACACGGCTTCTTGTTTTCACAAGCTTTTGCTGTCTGTCCATCTCTCTGCTGAGACTCTTACTAGGCAACGTCTTTGGTTTCCATCCCAGGGTAAGGTTTAGCCAGGTGACTCTGGCCCTTCCACCGCTAGTTGAGCGGGAAGAAAAGTGTCCTCTCTACTGTGACAAACTGTGGCGTTCGGGAGAAGATACAGAGAGTTCGCTCAGAAATGGCAGCTGAAAACATAGGTAAACTGGAAAGGACTGAGTTGGCTTGCTGGGAGAAGTTGCTGCCCCCCTCAGCTGGAAGCTGCGGCCGTCCCAGGAGAGGCAGAGTACCCGACCGTGTCTGTGCAAAGCTATTCTCTGTGAAATGAAATGCATGTGCTTGAACCACCTCTCTGATCATCTGACCATGCCCTTGGAGCAATTTGTATGGATCAAGATGTACTTCCTCCTCTTGAATCTTCCAAGTTGTCACGGAAAGTGAGAATAACCACCATGTTGCTGGGGTAGACCCTGCACCAGCTCTGACGCAGCCACTTCTAAATGGTCTTCAGCACCTCAAGAGTTGGATCAGACCTTATGCATGGGAGTTGTTATCCTGGTTTCCAGCAGCTGTCAGCTTCCTTAAGGACACACTCCCTGAATAGCCCTAACTTGTATCCTCGCTCTGCTGCAGCCACAGCAACTGCGCTCTGAACGAAAGCCTGAGCACTGGTCCTTTTATTTGTGGAAATAGATACGAACGAGTGCTCCATGTTTCATTATCATCTTTCTTTTTTTTCCCCTTTCTTCTTCTTTTTTACCATTTACATTGCATGCATACACTTGAGCAACTTGGCTTCAGTCTTGATTGAAATATTTAATGGATATTATTCATTGTTGGTATTCTCTCAATGTTGTTCTCATTTATTTTAAAACTGCCAAACCTTCCCATTTTTCAAGGATGCCTGGCCTTTTAAATAAGGAAAGCATTTTGATACCTTTATTACATTTTTGAGGCCACATTAGCTTGTTTTTGCTATCATTTTGACTTTGTTTCTAATAAACTGAATAGAAATAGCAGTCTCTCCATTTCTTAAATACTGCATGCTTTTCCATTATTGTCCACAAACAGTTGATTCCAATCAACTTTCTTCAACTCATTCCATCCTCAGAATTATTGTACTTTTATAACCATTCACAAATATTTTCAGAAGTGTTTCCAATTTGATGATATTATAACCTAGCCCTAAGGGTTTATTATCTTCTATATTATTCATTTCACCTAGTTTCATTTCCTTGGACTAAGTCCAAAATAGCCCCTGGTCTTGTTGATTGCTCCTCAAACCGAAAAAAACAGTTTGGTACCGCACTCAGAAACACGCATCCATTCTTAATGACTCCACTACTGCTATGCCCATCAATGTCAGTATAATTGAAATTCCACTATAGTCACTGCCTCTGCCTTTTTACAGCTAACCCCTTATCTACGTAAGCGTTTCCTGATCTACTACTTTGTTTTAACCACTTCCCAGGTGCATGCCAGTTTTCTTCTTGGATTGTTTCATACCTTTAAGAGGTCCTTATTCATGCTTCACATTTGTCAGTTATTTGACAAGCTGAATGGAAAAGAAATAGCATTATAAGGAGCACGTTACCTATTTTTGGATTTCCCCTCAATGCAGGAGTAGGGCACGTTTTCGAGCATTTGCCAACTATGCCAAGAATGGTTACTCAGGTGCAAAAGAAAGTGGAGAAAGTAAATAGAGGGAAAACACTCCTCCTCCACATTTAAGTCACATATATTCTTTTCTACATGCAGTTTTTCTTGGGAAATTCTGGCCGTAAAATAAAGCAGGACATTTAGGATGCTTCAAATAATACAACCCTCCTCCTGGTGAGCAAACCATGAGGGGGCTTCCTGACCCCAGCAATGTTGCAGTGCCAGCAGAGAGAAACTACTCTTCCGTTGCTTAGGCATACGCTCAGCCTTCGAGAGCCTAATTTGGCTTTTTATATAAGCAGATCTTCCTTAAACAGAATTTTGAGTTAGCAATGAGCCCTTTACACTGTAATTCTGGGGAAGGTAGAGCCTTTCCCCTTGTTTATTAAAAAAAGTAAGTTTTACTCTTACGTGGCATGCTGAGATCTTGGATTATTGAGATGAGTGGGTAGACTAGTTTACTTCCAAAACTGCATAAGCTCACTGATGGTATTGCTAAACCGTGTGAGATTTTAAAGGGTCCCTGGTGCTGCTGAGACTCGCTGACATGAAACCTTCACAGGCCCGAGGTCCTCTGAGCACTGACCTTATCAGTGGGGGGACCTAGGGGGCTGACAGTTGCTTAAAAAAGCCGGGCATCACCGGTGAGGGTAAGTGTAAGATAAATACCAAATGAGGTCTAAGGGCTTGAGAAACCTCGCTGCGCGTTGCTGCCCATGAGGAGAAAGGCTCTGGTGTATCGCTTAGATGCCCGCCTGATTACCACCCTAACGCACCCAGCCCACAGCCCTGGGAAGAACGCATCCGCTTTTCCAAATGGGGACCCCTCTTTCCCACAGGGCCGAATCCGCCGAGCCCTTCGCTCGGTCCCTTCAAAATGGAGCCGGGCAGCAGCTCTCAGGGCTGAGCCGACACAGCTAACAGCGATTCTTTTGTCTGGGCAGCCCTACGTACGCAGGGATGCTGCACCTGGCAGGTGTTTCCAGTGAGCAGCTCACGCCAGGGTGCTGCTTTCTCACTGTTTCAGCACCTCTGGAAGTTGTTTGTGAAAGGATTACAACGCCCGTTCATTTTTCATATGCCTGCCAGCTTAATATTGTACCTAACCTCGCATTTGGGCATCGCCCATTCTGCGGTGCATGTCTAGTGTTTATTTCAGTGTCTGTCAGAGACCCAGGGTTAAAACTATTGGAGGTCCAGATGACATCTGGCTTCTCAGCTCCTCCAGAATATTGGCTGCAGTGTTTATCAGTGCATTATTCATCAAAACTGATGATGCAAAGTACAACATGCTGTCTGCAGCTCAGCGTAAGAGTGGAAAGAAGTTGGCAGAAATGCCTAGTGTTCTGTGAGCAGCATGTAATCAATAGTCTGGGTGCTTGTTCACTTTATGTTGATGACTATTCCCTCTGGTACATCTTTGTATATTTTTGGGTTCTCTGTATTACCAGCTGTGCGATTTTTCTCTCTCTTTTCTTGATACCAGCCTTGATGGAACAGAAGGGGCAACCTTTTGTGCAGTAGGTGTCAAATCAAATAAACTATTTGCACAAAGCCTGGAAATGAGAATCAGAGAAAAAAGATTTAGTGGAGAATTTCCATGACAGCCTGATAGTTCTTCCTTTTTCCTTTTTTTCTTTTCTTTTTTTTTTTTTTTTTTTTAAGGAAAAGGAAAGAGGTGAAATGTAGTAGAGGCAAAAACTGCTTTAACTGTCATTAAGATTTCAAACTGAATTCTGCTTTCCAGGTAAGGTACATCTAGCGAGACTCCAGAGATTTCAGTGAAGTTACTCCCACTAAAGGAGCCAGTCTAAGGGAGCAGAATGCGAATGCTTATCTTTAATGCAAGAACTTGCAAAACAATAATCAGATTCTCAGCTGGGGTAAGTTGGCAAGTTTCCATTAAAGTCAATGGACCTAGGCTGATTTACACCAGCTGACGATCTGCCCCGGTATCTGCCATACTATACACACACGCAAGTCGCTGTTTATTTCTTTTCAGTGTTAGACCTGCATGTGAATTTGATGGTACAACAACTGAAGAACAGTGATAGGGGAGTCCTATTGAAAAGGCATATTGCAGAGAAGAACGGCATTATTTTTCTTACAGATCTTCCCTTAGCATGTGTGTATTGATCTGCAAAGTCTTACTATTCCTGTCCAATGCAAAAATTATAAAGAAGAATGGAACTAAAAAAGGCTGTTTCACTTGTGACCCAAAGCAAAATAGCAGTCTTCAAAATTCTGAAATGGAGACTTAGCACTAATTCTCCTAAGCAAAATGTAAGGGAAGCAAAGCAAAACAAATCTTGTCACCTCGTTTAATGTCTCGTCTTAGAAGGACTGTGTAATTTTTATTTTCTAAAGGGGTTCACAAATGAATCGGACCTATGTAGATCAGTATGCAGCGTGGCAGAGGGTGGCTTCTCTTCGTCCGTTATCTGCCATTCTCCTGAAGCCACGAAGGCCAAACTATGGGTGGAATGGATATGACTGCTGCTAGCTCTGAACAATAGGTCAGTCCCAGAGTGCCATTTAGTCAATATACTATGTTTTTGATATTTGAACACGACCACAGATAAACAGTAAGTGTTGGTATGGCTGTCTAGGTAAGGGGAGCTCCGATTAGAAAATATGGGAATGTAAATCAACAGCTTATTTGCTCCTGCAACAGAAATCTTTTGTCGTGCTGAGAAGCATGCTGCAGGGGGGTGTCTAAGAAAAAAGGTAAATTAGAGGGATGATGAGTTTCAGACTTGAGGGTGTTTGCCTCGTCAGTGTTACTGGACTTGAAGCGACATTCATGAAGCTGTGTAGACTCAACAGGTACTGTCTACAGCTCTGCTGTCACAGGATGTGCTCTTCCTCCCTGAGAGAGAGAAGTGAAATGATAACTTCAGTCCTATTGCCATAGCTAAGTAACCTTCCAAGGCTCACTAGAGTCACAAATACAGGCCTTAAGGGCTCACATGGAGATGTGAGGAATATTAGAGGGTCTGCCATGTACCTACTCTGTCTTGGACACATGGAGACACTTTTTCAGTCGCTGAAGAATCCCCAGTGATGGGACCAGAAAAAGTGATGGGATAAGAAACACTCCCCCACTGAGAAGAAAGAGAAGGAAAGAGATTTTGTACTTATAAAGGTTCTGAGCATTAGGTCAAAAGACAAACTGTCCTTGAGGGTGTGCAAGACTGAGGGAACATGGGTTATGCTGGAGTTGGTATCTCTGCCTTGGCTCTATTCCACACGCTTTCTGCAATATGTGGAGTATGTCCTGGAAGCATAATCTTTCCTAGAGGAGAGTTCTGATTAGCTCGTCAGACTGACCTGCTCATCTTATTTGTCTCAGTTCAGTAGGCATGCTGCTAAGCTCAGGCTTTTTGGATCTCTCTGAGTCATGGGGTGCTCTGGCACAGCAGATCTTCTAGGCTGGGAGTTAAAGAAGTGACAATGCTAGAGGCAAGTGATTTTCGAGAACCACAGACAAGAGGAGGAAATAAAGAGTGAAAGTGGGTCACTACTGCTAAACACTGGTGCTCAGATTTGATTTTGATCACAGCCTGTTGCCAAATCGTGCCACATTTAGCCTTGCTCCTCAGGGAACTATGGTACCAGAAGATCTTGCTGTGGGCAAGAGGAAGGAAACAGTGTTATTGTGGTTACCCATAAAACATTCAGCAAGACAGAATTTTATTGCAGTGACTGTTTTGCCTGGATGCAGACTGCAAGATTTGGACTGGAACAGTAAAAGAATTTGCTTACAGTCGTGTAACAGGTCAGGAGTTGGGTCAGGACCAAGAACATGTGATGTGGCGTACCATCCTGTAATCATTAAACCATTTGTCACCCCTTGCTCCTGTACTTTTCAGGCTTTCAAAGGCCGAGCACACCTTCAACAAAATCAGACGACAGAAAGCCCATCATGAACCTTGCAGCCTGTAACTAATGATCTATGTTTGTACAGTCCTGTGGCTGCCTCCTCTCCAGAGTGTTCTCTGCCCTTCAGTGAACTCCTAGATCTGTGTGACGTGATACTCCTCTTCATACATACCCCTCCTTTCTAGGACACATACATGGTAGAGATCTTAAGAACAGTGACTTCTGAGATATCCTCATTTGGCTCCCAGTTGGCAACAGAGCCATGCAGAGATGGTTACATATTCAAAATACTTCTTATTCCAAATAAAAATGAAAATTCCCAAACTAGGGTGCTTGTTGGGGTGTAGGGTTGGGTTCTTTTGTTTCTTACAGAAGATAAATTTTTGAAGAGTTCTGTTTTGGCAAAGTGATTTGCAGATGTTTTCACCAATAGAGTGAGGGAACATAGGGAAATGGGTAGCTTGGGGAGGCTGTGGATTCACATGTTCAGAAAATAAAGCAGGAAGGCTAGTGAATACCTCTGGGGCATATTTCATGGGAAGATGCCAAGTCATGGAAGTAATATATTCCAGTGGAAGCCTGCTCTGGCACAGTGTTCTGGTCAGGTTCATTTCAATATAACTTCTTCCAGGGCTCTTGGGGAACAAATAAGACTCCACCATTGCCAGCTGACTGGAACATCATACTGCAGTGTTAGCTTGACTGGACAGCCCCCCCCGCCGGCCCAGACTGGAGAGCTAAAATTCGTTTTCATCCCTTTTTGGTGTCTGGCTTGCATAGCTCACCAGGGCAACACCCTACGCCTGGCATCGTTCTCCCATTCAGTGAAAGGGTGGAGCTTCCTCAGCATCACAGTGCACCATGGATTCCCAAGTCATCTTCCATCCAAGTGCAGACTGGGTCCCCCTGCTTGGCTGCTTAACCTGGCTGGGTGGAAGGACAAATTGACACCATGCGGCAGCCTGCACCATGGACCATGTGCACCTCCCAGCAGCTGCATCAGCCTTTCTGCTAGGATCAAGTGCCATTGCCTGCTTCAAGTTTTGAAGGCTTACCTTTGCACGAGTACAAGTAGACACTTAAATAACTGGAAGCAGGCTCAGAAGGATGACTGAAACATTTATCTTCATACCCATGACATCCTGCCTAAACCTTTCTGCTTCCCAAAAGGGTCTTTCTGCACCACATACAAGAAAACATTTTCTCTACTTCACAGATTTCCAAATTTGTCAGGTTAGAAATATCGGGCTGATGCTTTTTACTAGGGATAGGAGTACAGACTATCTCACATACCTGCACACGCACGTGAACACACATATGTGGGCACACAAATCCTCCAAGTCAATAATATCTTGAATGACTAGTAGGGTCATAGCTGTTGTTTTCTGAGGATTAGTGAAAGGTAGTCAGAAAAAGGATATCCCTTTCCATACTGTTCTGGTTTCAAATGAGATCTGAGATAAATTTAGAGTAAAGACTAGGGGAAAGAAAACATATAGCTTTCTGGGACTCCTACTGTCAACTTCCACCTCAGATCCCCCACCTGAGCAAGCTTTTACTGCAGCACATCATTTAAGCAAAATCCCAGTGTCGGGATTTCCCAGTTTTCACTTGTTGTCACTTGCAGTCTGATTCCATTTCATGCTGTGCTCTGTCCGTAGCTAGTCACTGCCTCCCTATTCATTTCTGCCACTTGCTAGGAAGTGCTCTTCCACCAGACATCTGTATTGTGGGTGAGGGACCTCTTCTCCTCCCACCTAACCTCCTTGCAAAGCTGACCACCACGCAGTGACTGAGAGGTGCACAGCGCCCTCCCTGAAGACACGTCTCTTTCCTGTCACTTCTGAAGCTTTCCACCACACCTGGCCCAGAAGTGTCCACCTGTGGCTTGCAGTCTGGACCAGGCTTTCTTCCCAGCATCCCAGGATGGGGACTCCAGCAGCTTCCCAGCAGCTTTGCCACCTGCTCCCTGCCCACCTAGCCTCCCCATCATAAACCTGTCCACATGGTCTTGGCTTTCCCAATTGTGTTTCATGACACCTGGTCCACCTCCAGACTGAGAAGGTCTGAAGAAAAAGAGAAGTGAAAAGTCATTTGGTTCTTTTTACGCTTCATGGTATATGACATCAAGTTTTGAGCTAAAGTTCAGAGCAGCTCCTGCATGGTATAATGCAATCGCCTTGCCACTAATAATAGTCACTACTCCAGATCCAGGTGAGCTAAACATCAGTTTCCAAAGATATGTTTATCACATGTGCTCTAAAACAAAAATCTAGCTATTATTCTCACTAGACATAAATGTATCATTTTAAACATCACCATCATGAGACATTCGCTGGGCAAATACCCACAAGAATTTTAATTGTGAGAAAAAAGCTGGCAAAATTATTCATCAGTATTGTGGTGTCAACAGTCTTGGGTCAAATTCCACAGTGCTATAGGTAAAGAGACTCCCATTAACTTCAAAGTGGGAATGTGACTTAATTAATCGAACATACATGGAGCAAGGCCCTCAGAAATTGGCCCTTTGGTTATACTTTGTCTAATTATTTTCTAATTATCTAAAAGATTATCTAATATAATCCTTTTTTTAAGCTTCTCATAAAGCAACAGAAGTTCGTCATGCTACTAATAGCATTAATATGACTTACTATCAATAATAAAGTGTGTATTTTGGAGCCTAAAGTCAACTCACCTAACTTGGTGATATATTAAAAAGACCTTTAGGGAAATGAAGTCATACATAGAATTTTGCTGCAGGACCAAGATTTTTGAGGGAAGTTATGATTTTGAGTGACTCAGGTTGGCAAAGTTCAAAGCACTATTCAGTAAAAAAAAAGGCCTATTTAAGACACTAAATAATCTAATTACTACTTACTTTAGAAAATATGAGTCTTTCTCCTGAGGAGGGAGGACACAAATTGCACATTTACCTTTTCAGGAACTTTGCCTACGGTTAAACAATTTTACAAGAATATTTCTTATGTGGGAGTGAAATTGCATAAGAAAAATTCACTCAGCAAAACCAACCAAACAAACAAAACCCTAAAGCCATTTGAAGGGCTTCTGCTTTCAGTGGCAGAGCCCTGGAATGAATCAGCATTGAAAAAGGAAGAAGCCTGAGCTCCTTTCCTTTTTTTTCCTTAGTAAACCAATCAGTTTGGATTATCCACTTTTTAAAAAAGCATCTGCACATCAATTACTCAAGCACTTTAGAATGCCATAATCTCATTTTGTGACCAGGATGTGAAATCCAAATGTCATCCAGTTCTATCAGTAAATGACATTATGGTGCCTTGTGCTAGATATTGAGCTATATCAAAAACTACTCAGCTTTTTTGTTGTTTTTAAACACAAAAATATGTAAGAGAAAACAGGTATATAGATTTATTTTATAGATTCATCAGAGAGATAAGCGGGATTGGTTTTGTCAGAGACTGAGGAAAGACAAAGGGATTTTTAATTCAGATTGGAATATAAAGTCTGGGCAGTAAGTGTTGCAGGTGTAATATTTCACGTGCACGTTTTTGACACGTGCACTCAGGTATTTTCACCTACAGACCTGTAGACACGGTTCTGTATGGGCAGAAATGGAGTCTGGTAAAGGCACAGTGGAAAATTTATCCCTAAAATATTGATTACTTTCCTGGTTGTTAAATCATTATTAAAGCAGGTTGAAAACTCGTTTGCAGTCTCTTCTAATACTGCTAGTGTCACAAATGACATCACTTTTTAACAAGATGGATGTTTCCAATGCTGGGCTCAGAAATGCCAAGTGGAATTAGCAACTTTAAAAAAAATGCATTTCGCTGTTTATTCATGGTGACAAGTGCTTCTCGCACTGTACTTTCATGCTGCTGGCCTCTGTAATGTGGCTGCAGTTTTCTTTTAACTCGCAGGCGCAGGGCAGCTCCAAGGAGGCAAGGCAGAAGGAAGCTTGGCAGGGCACAGCCTGGTGAAGTGTGTGTGTGTGGGGCTGAATTTCACCCTCCCCATGGCTCCAGTCCAGCGAGCTGCATCCTTCTGAATGCTCCCTATGCCATGGCCACCTGAATTACAATAGAAATATTTGCAGAGTATTCTTGAGTTGTCTGAAGAAAGGGACTTCATGCAGAGAAGACGTAGGGCAGAAACCTTAAAGCTTTTAAAATACATTAGTGTGGGGCAGATGCACACATTCAGAAGCTTCTCTTCTGCTGTTGAGGAAGAAACAACAAATAGACACAAACTTTGTGTAGGAGATGATTTGCTGAAATGGGATCAGATCGTCATAAGTCCCTTCCAGACACTGGAATGAAGTGGTGAGGTGCTATTCCTCAGCTGTGGTGTCCTACCACCCCAAATGCCACATTTCTGTCGTGGGCAAAGTGATTTATTTAGAAAATATTTTAGACTCTCTTAAAATCCTTTAACCCTTTCTAAGGAACCAAAGTTGTCATCACAGTGTTTCACCTTTAGCATTATTATTATCTCTCATGACACTAAATAAGTTGACCATGACTCTAAAGAGGAAGATTCTCCTCTAATGCCATGCCTGGCACTGGGCTCATTTTGCTCTCCCTGCTCCATAGGTAACCAGATAGAGGTGCAGGCAATAATTTGTTCTCTGGGTTGATGAGCGCAAGGGATATGTAATTCCAGTTTCTTGCCCTTAAGTAAAGAAGTGGGGGGACGACAGAGAGGGCTCTCTAAGGAACCAGTGAAAATAGAATACCACACATACATAACATACTGTTATTTGGTGTAAAGCGCTATGACATTCTGAAGAATGTTGTGACATGTGAAATAACAAAATGCTCCTTGAGGAATTATTCTGCATTCAGGACTCCTGTGATCCTTCAGTGCTGTCTGTTGGGCTGACTCTCCTTAGCTGGCACTGGCCTTAAAAACGCCTTCCAATGTACTTGCAGCAGGAAAAGTGTTTGTAGGACATGGCAACCAGCTGTTACACACAGACATTTGTACCGCAGACTCCTGCGCTGCCCCTGAAATGCACAAGATTTTATAGGCCTACCTTGAAGTGATGGTTTCTTCTTCATTTGACCCTTAGTTTTTACTGTCCCGAGAAGTAACTGCAGCTCTGTTTAGTGTTCTGTGGTTTATCTAAGGTCTTGGGCAAAGAATCAGAAAAAATGCAACGAAAATACTAAATAATATGAAAAAGAGCAGAAGCCAAATGAATACAAGCAAAGTGCTTTTAAAAGGGACTTTTTCTCACGGCTGAGGACAAAGAGGTGAGAGACGATGCCTCGGAGCATGTATTGTTGCTTTTTATGTGTTGCAGTGGGAAATCAAATTTACAGGAACAGTAGGAAGGGTGGAAACAGTGAAACCCCAAGCAACATTAGTATATGCAGCTGAGCCATAGCACCCAAGAGACCAGAATCTGGGTCACAGCCTTGTCTTACCTTACAACATGACAAAATGGCCTCTGAGGAGCACAACCAGTGACCAAAAAGCAAAGAGAAGAGGAGTTTGGATACCCAAAAACATCAGGAACAGGACTGCAGTTTCTCTTTCTATGGAGGGCATTTGAAACCTAAAGCACAGACAAGTATGGTAAGGCATAAAGCTTCATACCTGATGCAAGACACCCTGAAAAGCCAAAAAAACAGGGAGAAAAAAAAGCAATGGGAGGGCTGACAAAAAAAAAAAAAAAAAAAAGAAATTTCCTGTATGGGGATGGAGGACAGCCACAGATAAGGCCAACCTGGTGCTTTTTGGGGTGTCTTGCATCAGGTATGAAGCTTTATGCCTTACCATACTTGTCTGTGTGTAAAAGGTAGATGCATTTTGCCAAAGCATGAGCTGAGATGCAGAGGCCATATCTAAACTGCCTTTGATCGTTATGTTTAATTCAGCTTGCATTTCAGAATCAAGAGCCATAGTCCAGTTGTGTCCATACAGCGTTTAAGGACTGAGCTTACACGGGGAGCAGGATACCATGTAATTTTCAAAGCAGGTAAATATGTGCACCTACCTTAAACTTTCAGAGGAACTAGAATTGCTCAGCACATCTGGAAGAAGAAAGGTGTTGACGCTGTAATAGTCTCTGAAAGAGCCAGGATAATAGCTTTGACTGATTTTTTTTTTTTTTTCCTGGTTAACACTTTTCTCCCTTGCCAGTGCAGGGACACCGCAGATTCCTGGGCACAGCTAGCACTCCTCTTTGCCCCAAACAGAGCCCATATGAAGGCAACAAAACCTATGATCCTATATGTGTATTGCCACATAAGCTCAAAGCTGGCCTATTCCTACAGTTCAGCTTTACGGCTATTTTAGTTAGCAACAATAAAACATCAGGTTTGCACAAGGCTTTTTGCCTCCCAAAGTTTGCCTGTTTTGTGCAAGGCATCCTCTGCTCCTGTTATCTCCTGACCTCAGGGTGACACAGTTCACAAACTGCTCCTGCTGCAGTGCGGGAGAGGCTCTGTGATTTTCCTGCACGGTTTCCAGCTGAAGCTGTTGCCAGAGCTCCATCTCCATGTCCAGCAAGAGGTGCGAGACAACAGAGGAGTTTTTCATCAATGTGCCTGAGCTGCTACCATCTACTTGTGCTTCCCAATCGTACAAACCCACGGGGTCCTTTCTCTGCTCTCCCCAGCCCACATGGAGACCAGTTCCACTCTTTTACCCTCTCTGATGCTCCTAAACCCCACTTCTTTCCTTGTGTTTTTTCTGCTGTCACGGTTACAACATCTCATCTGCATCATGACTCCACAAAACATTTTGTTTTTCCCCTCTCCTGCCTCCCTCTTTACCTTAACCTCACATAGGACACCGTTGTACCTGTCACCTGCTGCTTTCCCCCTGCGGGGACACCTTCAGCTGTCCTCACTTAGACATCTCCACTGGCTCTCTCACAACAGGTTCTTCAGGTCCCATTTTCTCCTAGACCTTTTTGATGTGCTTCTTCCTGAGGGAAGTGTTAGTGCTTTTCTACCGCGTACGTATTCCTCCCACCTTGCCGCCCGCCAGCTCGCTCAGCTCTGGCTACCCGCTCCCTGCTCTTGAAGATCCTCTGCTTCTCTCATGGACTTTTTCGGTCATTGCAGTGATATAATGTACACTGTAGACCTAATACTCAACAAAGTCAGGACCTTTAACAGAAGGATCCTGTTAGATTCTTTTCCGCTGCCTGCTTCTTGAGATGGGTTGTGTCTGCCTTTGTGTCCCTAGGTCACCACAGATACCGTTAATGTGCAGTCAGAGGGTTATGTGGCAAAATACATTTCAAGTTTCCCACTGAAATTTTGCCCAGCTTTGTCTCACACCTAAACTATCCTATGGAAGCTGAGAGGTTTGGGCATCACATATGTAATGGCAAAGTTGGGCCTGGAAGATAGCTGTAATTTTGATTCAAATTTCCATTGAGGAATTCTGGACAAATTGTGACGCTGACCTCACCAGGCGTGTCTGCAAAACTCTGCCCAGCACAACTCTCAAGCAACTCATATCTTCTTCAGTTTGTCACACAGTGTGGTCAGATTCACAACGCCTCTGCCCTCCAGGTCGGTGTTTGGCAATACTTCCACACCTGTTTCCTCCTTTTCCACCCACCTGATGCTCACAGAAGAATACAACAGCTCTGTTCTGTTCTGACAGCGGTGCTGGCAAGGGTTAATTTTGCACTGTCTGTGATAGGGAGACTTCTGTGTAAGCACTGCTGACATTTCATCACTGGGATTTGTCACAAGCCAAAATAAGATTGTATTCACCAGTTTAAAGGCCCTGAAGAAGTGTCACTGGCATCTCTGTGCGTAGGGCTGCATTAGTTTCTCTGCTGCAGATCTTGTTTTCACAGATTAAGAACATCCACAGAAAGTTCTGTATGCACGGCTGAAGCTATTTAAGAACTGTGTTTTACAGGAAATGTGAGGACAACTTAGAAAAATGCAAAGCAACACATGAGAGAGGATAATAACAGTCAAAAAGAATACATTGACAAAGTGCTCTCCTGGAAAACGAATGGTCTTCCTTAGGCTTAGATGGCAACTCAAAATAACCTATTGCCAAAGACAAGGTGGGGCTTTATAGTCCCATATTCCCTTTTGCATCACTGCACCCGGACAGACGTCAAGGATTTAGAGTGGGTGTTGGAGGGGAGCTGAATAGGAGGGTCAAATGAAATACAGCTTTCTAATGGTTCTGTACCTGGATTTCCAAATGGAAATCTTGTCTGGAAGTGAAACAGCTCCAGGCTGTGTTATGACTCTCTGGAAACTCTCTCTGACTTCTGCTGCACAACTAAAAAGAGATGAGGGCAACTGCGCAGCAGCTTCTCTTATGAGCTGCTGGGGAGGGGGGGCTGTAAAATGGGGGCAAACCTTGCCCTAATAATTTTAATGGCTGGCATTTAAAGCACAATATAAATTTAAAGCAAACCATATGAGCTAAACCAATACAATACAATCTATGATTTGTAAGTGCTGTTGCTAGTTACTCTTTTTGTGCAACTACTGTAAAATGACAGCCAGCCCAGGCAAAGTTAATGCCAAAAGATGGGTTTGTGTTCTGAGCTCTGCTATGCCTGAGCTAATCTTCTGGGTAGGAAAAGCATAAATACTACAAGTATCCAAGAATAAGTAACGCTTGTAAGTTTTCGGCAAGGAGATAATGAGACAAGTTCACCAGTTGGCTCAGCCTTACTGATCCAGACACGGAGATGACTCCTGGCAGGCACAAGCATGAGATGTAAATGGCAGGTCACAACTTTTAAGCTGTTACACAGATCAGAAAAAGGGGAAAAGTCTGGGTTTCGGGTATCCAACCATCTGCCCCAAAATAACATAGGCTGTCTCGAGCCACAGGGAAGACTTGGGTCTCATTGTGAGTCCTCCTCTGGAGGTGGTGCCACTGGGGGAAAGGAGGGCTCATTCTGGGAAGTCATTAGGTCTTTTTTTTTTTCTGCTGATGAGCGTTAGGACCACCACTTGATCTTTGCTTTTGAGAACTAAACCTGAGGCCTGTAATCCTCACTAGGCAACAGTCACGGGCTGTGGCTATCTAAATAGGTGCCTATAAACTGTTAAAACAAAACGTTGAAGTCCATATTCTGCTTAAATTGTCCCAGGAGGGAGACACGTCAGAATCTGACACTTCTGGTTCCAAGGAGAGTAATTTTGTCTTGGTGCCCAAAGTGGAACCTTTGATCAGTCCTGCAAAACCCTAAAACTGCAACCCCTGCTTTACGAGAAGGCTGGACATGTAGTTAGATGGAGGAGCTAATTGTGGGGCTAAGAAGCAGCAGCATATATAGGATGGCTGTTGGTGGAAGGGGCAGAAGGGGCCTGTCTCACCAAGACACCACACAAGTGAGACCCACCTGCTAGGGTGCACAGAGACATGCTGGCACCAGCCACGGTGGTGTGCACACCCACAGCACTCACTAGAGGGGTAGTTAAGCAGTTGCACACCTACCTCACTTCGATCTTTGCTGTCTGCCATGAACCAGTGCTTCCCTGTCTTCCCAGCTTTGATGCACGGTACTTCCCTAGCCTGTAGGTCCTGGTGCAGACATACCACCTACACACCATTTGTAACCTCAGCACTAGAGTTGTGGCATGCACCACTTTGGCAGGGAGGGAGCTCACCACCCTGTAAGCTCAGCCAGGAGTGAGGCAGTGGGTGACACCGTGCCCAGATGTCACACATGCCTTGTGAAAGCAGCATAAAGTCTTCATACAGCTGCAGCATTGTGCCTGCTTAGCAAGGAGGACCTCGCAGGAGAGGATGCTGTGGGAAGAACGAAGTCTAAGGAGGCCTGAGCTGGAAAGTACAAGATGGGAACTTGGAGAAGAATTGAGAGATTCTCAAAGAGCCAGTTTAGGGCTTGGGGCATTGAAAGGCTGTGTCAGAAGACAGGAGAGAAGATAGAACCTTTCTTCTCTGGTCCTTGAGTTCAATCTTGGCCCATGGTGGCAGATACTAATTGCTATTTCTGCACTATGGGTGTTTGCATCACTGCTTGGTGGGCTCAGGCCAGCCCTGGCAGCCAGAAATCTGCAGCAAGACAAAACTGTCATTAAAACTCCCAAAGGCTGGAGGAGTTCCTGCCTGGGTGTTGGGAGGACACGTGCCCTGGGGCCTCACAGCCCTCCGAGGTGGGTGTGACAGACTTGTGGGGCTGTGCCGCGGCTCATGTCACATCCATTGCAGGCAGAGGGGCATATCCTTGTTTAGAGCGGGGAGAGATATTTGCGCTACCATAATTTTGTTCAATTTCACCAGTACAACAACCAACCAGTCCCCCACTCTCTAGGAAGGTGCCCAAATTTTAACAGCTACAGGGGCACTTCTTTTTCGTGGATATCAATGGCACTCGGGCACCCAGAGACTGAACACAGATACGGGATGGTGACAGTGTGATGTGGGGAGGAAGGCACTCTGCAGAAATTAAGTGCTTGGCTGACGTGGCTGCTGGGGCACATCTGCTTGGCAGATGAACGGGAAAACATGTCCCAGTCTTTAAGATAGCTACACTTGGGAAGGTCAGGTAGGACAGTGGGAGGCGCCTCCTGTTTCTGGTCTCACCACCCTACTGCTGATAATACCATGGGTTAAAAAATCTGTTCCTGGTCAGTCTTGTCATTTGGGTAGAAGGAATGCATGTTGGTTAATTTTTATTCTTGGTATTTACTGGGACATAGTAACAAAGAGGACACAATAGGCTAGCACAAGATGTTAGCCTTTAAATTCACGTGGCTTTGTCCTTAAACAGTAAAGATTTTTTTTATCACTACTGACACCTCAATATATAGCAAAGGACACCCTGAAATGGTCACTGCTATTTCAAATGAATGAGCGTCAGTACACCACATTGTCAAAAGGAATTATGCACAAAACCAGGGGGCTTGAAAGCCGAACTTCCCCACAGTTGTGGGATTTTATGCAGCTGAGAAACTGGTAGTGATAGGAAATAACTCCATGCGGTGTTTTACATGGGCATGTTTGAATTACACATACAACAGGAGCCTTCCATTGTTCACCTCGCTAGTATGAGTATATAATTTTCCTGCTGTCTTTTTCCCCCTTTTGTTCTTTTCAGCTATTTTGTGATTAACACTGTCTGGGGAAGAATTTCAGTATTTTCTCTGGTTTAGCAGGATGTGAGTGAGGTGGTGCTGCTGCATGAATCTTTTAAAAGCAGCCTAAGAAATATTTAAGACCTTAGTCTAGGAGGAACAGCTCTCCCAGGCATAATTTTTGGTGCTGGTTGCAGCAGGGAGCGTATGCTGTGAGGAAAGTATTATTTTTCTAAATGGAAGGTGTCAGATGGTCACGCAATGTGACTGCATGTTCGAGATCACTGCCTCCCATCTGCAATTTGTGACGTGTGAAAGATTCTGCCCAAATGTGCTCACCAACTGGAAACCCTCGGCACTTTTTTTTTCTTATCAGGAGAGACCAAGATAACCAATGGTTTTACAGATCAGGGATCCTATCAAATTAATATCATTCTAGGATAAAATCTGCTTTAAATACAACCACTAAACTCCAGCAAAGTTAACTAGTACATACAAGTTCATTCAACTGATTAAAAATCCCTACTAGTAAAACAAGAAAATATACACGGAATTTTTTCAAGAAAAGTATTCTGCTCCTATCTTTTAACCAAAGGCTTGGTATAAAGCATGACAGTCTTTTCCAGCACTAATTAATGCCATCTAATTATAACACTTACTAGGCTCATGCCAGGCATTAATATACTGGGAATAGCCTCTCCTTGTCCAGCTTCCCACTGGATCAAACAAGATGATTGCTTTTTGCATCTCTCTGTCGGTTAAATGGATGCCACTGTGGCTGGGGCAGAGGCTTAGCAAAGATTATTTGCCTCCAGAAGACAATTTTCAGCCTACCAAGAGGAGAAGGTGGCAATGCCTCCCCTGCTCTCTCTCCAGCGAGGAAGGCACATCCAAGGGGATATGAGCTGACGAGTCAAACCCCGGCTGTGCAGATGGTGGAGGCAGGTAACGGCTGCCCTTTGGGCTGTAGGGTGCCTGCTGCAAGGTTCGGGGGCTGCATGGAGCGATGCAGCCAGGATAGCCTCTTGTCAAGTGTCCCAGTTCAGACAGGACAGAAGATGAGGCTGTGAGGCAGTAGTCGGGCTACCCCAGCATGCTGTCCAGCCACGTCACCCTCAGCTTTGCCATGGAGCACTGTACAGTAACAAACCTGTACCACCCTTACTTACCACAGGGCTACAGTGTGGCTCACCTAGTGCTTATAAATCCCAGAGTTCCCCAAACAGGAGTATTTGCTGAGTTCAGGGGATGGATTTAAACCTCACCCAGCCACTGGAGCAACCTCCAGTGTTTTATAGTCCGAACCGACAGCTACCAGAGGAGAACCCCTCTCCAGTGAGTTACTGGTTTTGATGATCAATAAGTTCATTGCATTTAATTTCCCTCCTTGGTTCAGCCAGGAAGTAATACAGCAGGTATCTCTGCCAAGTCTCCAAAAAAGAGCAGATGTGCTCATGACTCAGCACTGGGTGCCTGTCCAAGGAGGGGCTGCTGACCGAGGCTGTGTGATGAACAGTGCTGTTACAGATGTGGCTGCAGCCCTTTGCAGAGCTATCTGTAACCTAACAGTTGTACACACGAAGTGGAACAGGAGAAGGAGACAAGTTGATTAAAACCTTTCCAGGAAGTCAGGAGCTTGCCCAGATGACAAGGACCTAGTCAAGGTTATTAGTAACCGTTATTGATACTAGGGTTAATTAGACTACAGGTACCTCTACAAACTACCATTACCACATAGGCAGACTTCAGGGACCTGTTCTTACGGAAAAGTCAGTGACAACAGTGCAAGTGAAAAGCATTTGAGTAATAGCTCTTCATCTGCAGAACGGCTATAGCAAAGGTGGTGATAAAGCTTGGTCTGCATTGCCTCTCTAGTGGGCCACCACACAAATCTGGGAAAGAAGGAAGATTTTGTCTCTTCTGAGATGTCTTCATTAGGAGAAACACCAAGTACTATCTACAGGTGCAGGTATCTTTATTCGAGGACTGGAGTGGAAGGTCTGCTGGGTCAGGGAGACCATCCTCATGTGAAGCCATGTCAGATGGTACTGAGATCTACTCAGTCTTACTTGCCTCAATTGAGCAGGAAGGTAAGGTGCTTTCTTCAGTGGTTCAGAGCCACCTTCTAGTTGGCTAGAAACCCTCCTGACCAGCCTATACCCCTGTGTGCTTCTGCCTACACCTTCCTTTAGATTAAACAGTTCTTCTTCGTCCCCATTTTTATCTTTTTGCTTGCCTTGTGTATGCACCCAGACAGAGGAAAGACATCTCTTAAGAAGCTTTTTTTTTTTAAACAAACAAATACCTTCTGGTCTCCCATACAAAAGGATCTTCGTTCCCCTGACCAGCCTCCCACCTCTTCTCTGTACCTGCCCAGACCAGGCTTCTTTTTTTGAGATCTAATCACATCACTGTTTCAGATGATGCCTTTGCCTTTCACAGTGGTATAAGTATTTCCCTATCTGTGCCACAGCTATCTGATCTGATACATTCCAGGTTGCATGTCTTCACCTCACCTTTTTTTTGTGGTCACCCTTTCAGGTATGAGTACAGGTCCTTCTCTTCCCAAATCCTATCTAATCAATAAACTCCCAGTTTACTATAAAAGAAACACTGGGACCCTAAAACTTTTCTAATAAAGAGAGGTGGAGAGCTTGCTACAGGCACTTCAAAATGAATCTGAAATAGAGCCAGTTTTATAAGGTATTCAGGCATGCGGGAAGATTAAAGCCTTACAGTATTTCTGTGCACACCCTCCTGCATTTTGCTTGAAGCCCACCTCACCCAAGCTTGCTTCTTACTGTCAGTCCACCAGAACCAGAACCCTGGTCAGTTTGCCATTAGGAGAACTTGCAATACGACATCTCCAAGAGGAGGTCTCTGCCATGCTCAGCTCTGATTTAGCAAATCAATGCCTTACCCAAAGCCTTCCATCCATCATATTTCTCTGCTCTTTCCCCATATCTGCAGCTTTCTGACCATATTTATTCTTATTTTCCCCATAATTACTTTATCTTCCTACTCATCTCCCCACTGTAGCAGCCAGCTCACAGGTAGTGCTGGTGGTTTCTGTCCGGTAGCCACATGGCTGCCCCGTCCCTCAGAGTTGCTGAGTGGGAGGCTTGCTGTAAATTACAAACATGCAGTTTTGTCAGCATTCGGTGGTAGGCAAGCCAAATGAAAACAGGAAAAATAGCCATAATATTTCAGGGGCTAGATCCTGGTGAGACATTTTCCAACAAATAAAGACCATGCCGTAGGATTATTTTTTTTTTTTAAATCTGAAACAAAACAGCAGAAGTTTCAAAAGCCCTAATGAAAAACCCTAAGCAATAGCCCAATGCTAAGAGTCTGTCGCCTACTCTACCCCAAAACATGGTGAGCTGAACTGAGAAGTGACCAGAACATCCCCAAATGTTAAGTGCATGAGGCAGGAAGCTTGGTGGAGTCGGCTTTGAAGGAAGATTTTGTATTGTTCAGAGAGTCACCCAAGCATGGCGAGGCTGGAATTCCATCTGTTCAGCTCCACTCAATGAACTGGGTCACTTTCAATGGTTCACTAAGTCCTGACTATCTAAAAAGTACAGTTATTATGCTTTTAAAATCTTGAGCTGCACAGTAAGATCACCTTACTGTTTTTTTTCTCTCTTGCCCTTGAGTTTAGCACCTCTAAAAGAGGGTTAAGTGTAGTACTCAACCTAGAAGACAAGTCACGTGTCATATACAACATTCGGGTTTCTGGAAAAGAGATGTGGGCAAGTCTGCTCATTAATAAACACCCTTCTGTCAGGACAATCCTTGACAGGACTTTGTTTCCTGAAGAACTAATCTCTAACTGTGGGAAACGCTGACCTTCCAAGACTGATCTTTGCTTTTTAGTCCTCATGGAGGTCTCTCTGTACTCTGGAGACTGGTCTCTGGCTGCAGGAAAAGGCAGCCAGTATTTGGATGGCCATTTTGCACGGTTGTTCCTGGGTATTGCAAGAACAGCTACAGGAGCAGTGGAAAGACATGGAAAGATAACGTCTTTGGGGGCCAAAAACCAGCTTGCTGAAGGGTGGGAAGAGGGATGAGGAACCAGCACCGCACAGTTCCCGGATATTCAAGCTCTCAAGGGAGGGATTTCAAAGCAATGAATGAGACCACCTCCAAGAACCAAGTCTTGCGTGCTGTGTCCAAGTTTGGCTCAGGAAAAGAGAAGGAAATATATCAACCCATGTCAAAATATGGATCTTCCTCCATGAATACTAGGGCTTGAGAAGGTGATCTCTACTCCAAAATACACAATTCCCTTCTCATTCCTATATTTATGTATACTTTATCCCTACATACATCATACTGGGGCAAATATACATTAGTTTTTTTAATGTTATAACTTCTTTTTCCTCTGTACAAAGAGATTAGTATTATTTAGCTGCTTTCCAAAGGTTATTTATGTTGTTATAAAAAATATAATGTCACCAAAACTAAGAGAGTTAAAGAAAGAGCAAAACTCACCGACAAAACTATATGGACCTCTAAACAGAATCAACTGAAATCAGCACTTTGGAATTTAATGTGAAGAACACATTATGGAGCCTGCAATTAAAGACTTTTTCCCCCTAGATGGTCACATAAATAAATGAACCATTCAAAGTGAATCAGTTCACTGAGGAGCAGGAAAGTGCATGGCATCAGCTTTCTTATCACCTCCTGACATGAGTACTGTAACTTCCACCCCCTGACCTCCTCCATGCCCAAATCCCTCCTCTCTAGTCCATTTGGGTCACTGACAGATAAGTACCCAGGCTGAAACTCCTTGTGGAGATATTTAAGCTACTAAGCACTAAATGCACCTATTGAGTCACTGCAGACGCTGTATATTTACACTTCTTTCTTCCCACTTGGCAGATGAAACAGGTTCAATTTTGGTGCAGAGCAGCAGCACAAAATAAAGGTACCTCCCACCCAGGCATGGACAGGTTGGTGAAGAAGATGAGGTCTCACATGTTTGGCAGGAAGAGGAGGTCTGTTTGAAGTGAAGAGAGTCTTGGAGATGCAGCAGACAGATTGAGCAGTATGTTGTTTGGGTTTTTCTACACACACAAAAAAAAAATAAATCAGCCATTTCTATTGTGGAGACAAAAAATCCAAACTGCAAACTACTTAAGTTCTCACAGGGTTTTTTTTTTTTAATAAAAAAAGAAAAAAAATCTTCAAAATATTTCAAGGGCAATAAAACATACATCAATGCTATATTTATTTTTTTTACAGATCAAAGTGATTGTTAGTGTTATTTGCAGATTCTCATGTGATCCTCTTACAAATCTTTACTTCCATTTTGTGACTGATTCAGTTTTCCGTCTTACATTCTTGCAGACATTTCTTCAGTCTCTGAGCCACATAACCAAGAAAATAAAAAGAAAGAAAAGAGCTTTTCAGTTAATTTGCAGTATACCTCAAAAGCAAAACTTTGGACACATTCCACGAAGCGACCACTACATCTGTTTGTTGATTTTATTCTCTTTGCTTTCCTGTGTCTAAGCTGAACTTGTATCACTGCCCCAGCATTTCATCCTTTTTCCTGGCCCTCTATTTCTCCTGTGGTTGCTGGTGAGGAGATGAGTCCTGTGGTGCAGGATTCCGCATCAGCCCATCAATCTGCTGTTTTGTCTTTTATTTAACACTGTAGTAAGGATGCAAGACTAAGATCTGGTTAGTGAGCAGGGTATCACAAATTTGTTCTAACCCAAGATTTGATGCTTTGCAGAATATCTTCTCCAATCCTTATTTAGGGATACTTGTATTATTTCTCTGATTGAAGAGGTGTAGGTTCTTTCCCTCCTTTTGCTCATGAAATCAACCTGGTCATTGTGGGAGGGTGACAGGACAAAAAGCTGCCCTGCCTCTTCTATCTGCTTAGCTGTGGGGATCATCCAAAATGCTGCGGCTCCCCAGATGAACTCAAAGGTTCAGAGGAGGGAGAGATTTTCTTCAGAGCTGCACTAGGTAAGTTACAGACATAACTTATTTCAAAAGTAATGGAAAGCAAAAAAAAAAAAAAAAAAGTAATGGAAGGCAATAGGTCAGTTCCTGCAAGATGCTAAGTGTCATCAGCACTCCTGACCCTCACAGCAGGTGACATACATTTTTCAGAAGGTCCCACTGGAGCTGCAGGAGCATGTCTCATAATCATACTTTTACAGCGCTTGTCCCTTTGGATGTCAAAGCCTTTACAGTATTATCTTTCCACACCCACTATTAGTGCTGTTTCTGCTTCACAGAAGCAGGTGCATTGAAGCGTGGGGGGAAGACAGCCACACTAGCAAAAACAGTCTCTAGTTTGGGTTCATAAGTAGGGATTGGAGGTGGAGCTCACATGGCCAGTGCTTGACTTCTACCTCAAGGACATGTAAGGTTAAGAGAGGAGGGTATGAAGTCCAGCCCAAGAGTTTGTATTTCAGAGATCTTAATAAGTTACAGTGGGAATAGGACGTCCAGTGCCTCTGACTGTAGCTACCCTCATGCTACTGAGATAACAGGGACTGAGAAACTTGGAAAGGGAGCCACCTTTGAAAATAACACTGTGTCATTTACCCTCACTTTAGCCTGATTCTGCATAGTCTTGCACTCAGCTATTACTTATATCTTTGAGCAATGAGACCAAAGCACATGTTGAACAGTCGCCCTGGTTTGGGAATGTCCTGAGTCTATAAGCAAAGCCATGTAGAAAACTTTTTTTGTGAATCAATAGCAACAGAACGTGTGATTTTAAATCCTAGTACTCTTACCAAATAGCTCTTTTATTTGACCTAGTGATTATTATGAAATAGAAAGAACTCCATGCCTGGTTTGTTAATATTTTTTATTTTTTATTTCTAGGAAGAACCAGATGAGCAAAGGAAGAGAGAGAAAAGCACTCAAAGGAATACAAAGAAAAGTAGTCTGCATCAGCTACACCAGTACTTCCTTCTGAGTCATTGGCAGCTCTAAAGGAAGTGATCTCCAATACTTATGATGAAAGGTATAGCAGATAAAGAACAAGATGAAGTAACAGTTGACAACTACTATAGGCTACCAAATCACACAAGAGAACAGGATGGCCAGTCCTTTAAACATCTTTCTGTATATAAGATGTAGGAGGAAAAAAGCTGTATTAGAGGAACAGATTTCAATCTGATTGACATGTGCAGGAAGTATCTGGCTGGCAGAACAAAAATGTCCTTGGAATTTATTAAAAGCATGGATGACAACTTCATAACTTCCAAAAAAATGAAAAAAACATGCCAGTTGTATCCAACATGGTGAAAGTTGTACTGGAGCTCGTCTAACAGAAGAGAAATTTGTGCCTGAAATAAAATCTGACAACTGCTCAGGATTGTAAATTGGCTGTGTTTGTTATGTGAAAACAGAATACAGCCTGAACCCCCAATACATTTGTCTGGTGCTTTAGAAAAGGTGTATTTTACACAGTGTAAAGTATCTGAGCCACGTAATTTAAGCAGAAAAACATGAATGATAGCTGTAAACTGTTTGAGAAATAGTTACCTTACCAAATTCACAGAGATCCAGAAGAAAAGCTGTATGAGATGAGAAAGCATGGGAATATAATTGGCAACAAATACCAGAAAAAAAAAAAGAAAAAGTTAAGAAAATGAGATGCCAATAGCAATGAACATACATTAAAAGCACAAAAATACAAAAAACTGACTCATAAAGCTAGTGGACACACAAACTGGAAATTTACAGATAAAGGAGTTAAAAGAAAAATAAAAGAATCTTTTTAGACTTGGAAGAATAAAAAGGGTCCAAACTGAAGGGTGTTTTTAAAGAATGAGATGGAAACTTTAAAATAAACATTTGTAATATAAAAGGGTGGAAGCATTGAAGAAATCTCTCTCTTTTTCATTTAGGGAAAATAGTAGATCTATAGTCATATGACATGAAACTGTAAGGCTGATGGTAAAACAAAACCAATGTGGCACATGCTAAATACGTTAAAACTGGTTAAAAAATATGTCTGAAAATGTAATTATAAGCAACAATCACTACTGACTGTGTTTGTTGCTAGTGTGGTTCTGCAGGGATTGGTTCTTGGCTGTATATCATTTAACATTACCAGTGACATGGAAGAAAACATAAAATCATTACGATAAAGTTTGCAAACGACGTGACATTTGGGGCCATGTTAAATAATGACCTGGGGAGATCTCTGCTGCAGGAGGGTCTGATTGTTAGGACAATGGGCACAAACAAACAGTTTAATTTCAGCAAAGATGTATGTGCAGCATCTGGGGGGAAAACACTTGAAAGAGAGGGGGCATCTTCATAACAGAGGCAGTGAAAAAGATGGGAATCGTGATGACTGGTCAACTGGGCGTGAACTCCTGTCTGGTCCTGCACACGGTGTGGGCTCTGAGTGTATAAACAGGAGACTATGCTGTGACAGAGGAATTTGGTTATGTCAGCCATAATGCTGTCCGTGTCCTGTTTATGTGCCCACAACTCAGACAGGTTGATACCAAGCTGTAGGTGGAACATGGAAGAACGTCAAAGATAATTAGAAGTAAGTGAGAAAACAGGCCTTATTAAAAAGGGGCTTAAGGAGCTAAGTCTACTTACCTTGTCAGGATGGAGGTCAAAGATGTTTCTGAATGACAGAAAATTGATGCTAGATGGGTCCTCAGACTTCTAGTCATAAATACAACAGCTGCTGAGGCCGAAGCTGGAACCTTAACATTTATAAAGCTAAACTGTGAATGAATGACTTTGCAGTAATGATCAATTTGGTCAGTCTGTCCCAAATAAAAAACATCTTTTTCTGTCTTCTTGACGTTGAGTGCTGTTGATTTTGCTGTTCAGCGTGATAGATTCATTGCAAAGCTAGGTCCAGAGCTAAAGGTAGAACGTTCGGGAATGGAAGGTTTAACAAGTCCTACTAATAAGCCCATTATTTCAATTTCCTAAGCAGGCTACTGTAGATCTTACTCTGCCTGGGAGCTGGATAAAAACAGCCAGTTAATGTACTAAAGGTCAAAATTTCAGAAGTGCTCTACAAATGCATTACAACCAACTATTAATAATTCTCTCCTTTTTTTAAGGGGTCTGGTCATGTCCAAGGGAATGCCAGCTACATTTTTCTTAATGTATGAGCACAAGTTACACATAACAACCTAACAACACAATACTGCCTCTTTAATGCTAATCTATTCCTTGCAATCTACTAGATACATGTAGAATCATTGGTGTGTATCAAGAGAGCAAAATCAGATTCTGAAAATATCTGAAAGGATGCACTAGAGTGTACATAATAATGTATTTTAATCTGCCAGGCCTTAAAATTAATCATGAATTCCCACAGAGATTTTAATAATTTTGAGATGATGTTTTTTTTCATATAGTGATATTCTTGGACAGAGTTCTTGAAATGCTACATGGAAATGGGTGGGGGAGGGAAAAATGGGGGCCATTTTTCAATTACCGGGTTAGCTAAGATACAGATACGAGAGCTACTGTTTAATTGGTTGTTTTATTCTTTTTCTTCCACCTAATAGATAATCAGTAAGGTACCTCAAACACAAACTTTTATCACACCATAAAGTTCGCATACAGCATAAAGTTTATCTCTTTGGGCATATACTTAAGGGAACAATTCTCATCAGCAAATGCATGCACTGAAGGACTTGAAACTTCCTGGGGAAGTTGGAAGGCCCTGGTGTTTGAGTGATGAGGTTAACAGGGGCTCCACACTCTGGAGCTTCCCCTCGAGTTGTTATTAGGCACAGATCCTAAAATACACCTTTAGGATCTCATCTTATGTTTTGTCCTAAACATTTTTGCCTCTTCATGAAAAACAATGTCATGGTTCCTCATGGCTTCCAGTCACCCGGGGACATAGTTTTGGTCCAAATACCTGCATTTCCTGATATTAAATATATTTCAACAGAGCCACTTTGCACAGTCACAACAGAAACATTATAACTCCCACAAACCCAAGTGATTTTTTTTTTAAAATGCTCTTTCTTTGACATGTGACCATGAATAAAGTATGGTAAACAGCATCGGTATTGCAGAAGGTCTATGATTTTCAGGGGCAGAACAAAGGTATTATTCCAAAACTACTATTGAATTCAGCAAACCAAGGTATTTTTAATACATGTGGAATTAAACCAAGAGCTAAAAGGTTACTGTGCACCCCTGTTACTGTTCCTTGTGAGATATTCATGTCATAAGGGACCAAGCATGATGAGCAAAATACATTTAACTCCTTAAGAAAAAAAAAAACTTGTAATTTTTTTAATTAAAGAATATTACTTATGTTCCACCATTTATATGAATTTTGCACAGCTGTTTGCACTAATATGCGTTAAAATGGGTAATTACCACAGCAATCATGGTATGATACAACACTCTTGCTCTATTTTAAATATATAGCCCTGCTTTTATCTTTCTTGTACCCACAGACACACCTGGTTTTCTGCTGTTTTGCTTGTTTATTTGTTCCTTTCTACTAGTTGGTGCCAACAAATACTTCAGACACTGAATATTTGACACATTTCTGGGTCTTGTGTTAACAGCTTCTGGGCTATGTTTTTGTTTCCCTGTTTTAATGGTTAGGAGAAGCAAGAGCCAAACAGAATAGTGATGTTTATGATGAGAGGGGAGATGAAGGGGTCGAGGAAAGCTGGGAATAGCTGAAGTGTGTCTGACACAGCAGTTTCTCTTCTGTATCACTATTTTATTTTTATGAGGCTGCAGCAAATTGATAGCTTCTGATACCATAGTCAATAAAACGTTGTGTAAATTCCAGCGATGGGCTGGAAAAAGATTGAATTAAAAGGGAGGTATTGGGTCACATCCATATTTCAAGTCATTTCTGTGCTGCCTTATCCCAGTACCTGGGGGAAGCAGTTTCTTCACAACTAACCACCCAATTAGTACCTGCTGAGCACCCGATGCTTGATTTTCTTCTAACTGCCCCCTCTTTCTATGCCAACCAATTTCCTAACAGTTTCCATTTCACCCTGTAGCAGAACTTTTTTCAGAAAGTTTGGACAAGTCACAAAAGGTGAATTTAGAAACAAAATTATTCTGAAACCTTCTCAATCCTGGAAAATGTTCTTTTGTAAACATGGTGTGGTAGTCTGTTTAGCCGAAATTATTGCTACAGTTGTATTATTGTTTCTATCAGGAAGAAGTTTTCTGTAGGATCACGGGATAGGTGAGAAGGGTCACAGGTCAGAAGGGACCTCAGCAGGTCTCTTGTCCAACCTTCTTCTTCAGCCAAGCTCAGCCACGAGCTCAGATCAGGCGCTTGGGGATTTCTCTGGTCAGGTCTTGTAAAGCTCCAAGTGTGGAGACTGCCCAACCTCCCTGGGCAGCCTGTGCCACTGCCTCACTGTGTTCCCAGGGAAATTTTTTACCTTATATCAGCATCTCTTACTTTCTACTTGTGCCTCTTACCTCTCATTTTCTCACCATGCACCATTATAAAGAGACCAGCTCCGTTTTCTTGATGACTTCCCCATAGGTACTGAAGGGCTGCAGTTAGCTGCCCCTGAAGCTGTCTCATCTCCAGGCTGAACAAGCCCTGCTCCCACAGCCTCTCCTCAAAGGGCAAGTGCTCCAGCCCTAGCTACCCTGGTGGCCTCTGCTAAACTTGCTGCAGTTTGATGATGTCTTTCCTGTACCAGAGGGCCCGGTATCAGGGAACAGGCAAGTATAGGGTGCACGTTTTCACCAGTGTATGAAAAAGCTGACAAATTTCAAGGACGACAAGCACTTGTGTAGCACCGTGACCTGCTGCACAGCTGAGCAGCTGCTGTTTTACTGCTTTGGGCCAGGAGGGAGAAGAGCAGCAGTGCTCTATGATGCCATGATCACTTTTCCCTCACCTTGGCAGAGGTTTGCTGCTTCCTTAGTCTACCCCATTACCGAGAGCTCTGGCCATCTTGCCCACAGATACCATTAGTTTCACTAATCTAAACCATCCATTGCCACTGCGCAGAGACCAAGGAGATCTCCATCGTACTACTTCAGCAGTGTCTGTACTGGTAATTAAATCAGAGCCAGGGTTCTGGCTCAAGCACTACCCACTCCTGTCCTCACTGTTTCAACGCTCTCTGCCATGAGGGCTACGCCAGCGAGTGCTCTCCCAGGCAGTCCCCCAGCATAGCTGAAGGGTTGTCATGAGCCAGAGGCCATTCCTGGGTACAGCCATGCTGTCCTGGATGGACAAGAGAGCGGAGAGAGTCCAGGTGTGTGGATGCAAGCTGTGCCATGCCACGTGGCTGTGAGACTGGAGAACAGCCCATGGCCTGTTTTGTTCAGAATACAGATTTTGCATTCATCCTGAGTCCTAGCAGCCTTCTTCGTGTTGTCCCACACAAGCTTTCTTTGGCCTCTTACTGCAATAAACCAACCCTACCCCTTACTTGCATCAAGTTCAGCTGTAAAAAATGTGACCAGAGCAAATAATATAGAGTTGAGATTCAGGTGAACAGGATAGCTATTACATGGCGCTGTCAAACACTCTGGGGCCATTCACCACCTCAAGTCTAACCTCTGCCGTCTCTAAGATCTCTACAGTCTCTAACAACCTCTAGTTAGAGGATCGCTCCTGCCTGCTTACAGGAGATTTGGCAGAACAGGAAATTTTCTAGATCACAAAGACACTCTCCTGCATCCTCAGCTGGCCTGAGTGATAAATTGATGAGCTGGCCATGGGTGATGAGTTTTTTGTTTTTTTTTTCTCCAAATAATGTAGAAATGAATACACCCAATTTACAAAAAAAAAACCCACCCAAAAAAAAGCCACCCAAAAACCCAACCCCACATCTTCACCCTTGAGGATTGTACTGGAGAATTCCAGAGGTGATGTTTTCTGCCATCTACCTGACCACACTGTAAACCTACTACCGCTGCCTGTCTTTTTGTACTTTTGTAAGGCAAAGAAGAACAACAAAAATCTTAGAAGGACTAAGATGGGGCTCTGTGGACTGTCTCTGCATTTGGGTTTATTCAATTCTATATGATTTGGAGAAAAAAAAATTGCATCCTTCAGCTGATTTAGAAAAAGCCTTAGTGTTCATAATTACATTAATTTGATAGACTACTAGAGTGAAATATATTTATAACTTCCCCTGCAAGTGATGGTGCTCATAATACTAAAATGCAGTTTACACTTTATACAGCACCTTTTATGGAGAAGGACTCCAAAGTGTTTATAAACACAAAGAAACAGAAACAAATACGACTCTGCTTACCATTGAAATGAAACCCGGAGCCAGAGGTAAGTATGCAGCAATGCACAACAGAAGAGGACTTTCTGACGAACATAAAGAAAAATTTTGCACCTACCACAAACTGCAAGGGGAATTTAGCTAAGCAAAATGAAATTCCCTAACTCAGCATCTGGAAAGGACATCCTGCTTATGTACTTTTCCTCCTGGAAAAATGTCTCATTTCTGGCTCTTCGCACTCAGCCTTTTAGACCATGCTGACTCACCATGAGCAGTGGAACTTGGAGGAGGTAATACGGGTGAAACCAATGGGATTCAATAGAAATTACTCTGAATAACAGATGAGATTTACTAGAGAATTATTTAAATTCTGGAGAACTGAAAAGCTAACCTATTGAACCAAGCAGCATTTATATCACACACTTCTTCTAGTACGACATAGGGCGACGTAAACGCCCTGTGGAAAGAGGCATGACTATGTCAGATTTTTCCAGAAGAGCAGCATTAAGAAACCCATACATAACTACCTCAACACTCATTACGATGCCACTGCTAACACCTTCATGATCCTGTCCTCACCAGCGATCATTACCACTGCTCACACCACTCCACGCTGCACTGCTGGGAACGCTGGGAGCGTGTCTGACACACTGGGAAGGGTCCTTGCAGGCAGGCAGGCGGCCTGGGGAATATCCCAGGCATCACAGCAGCATTCGTTATGGCAAAGGTTTAAATGGCAACTAGAGTGGAGGCGCTGCTGTACCCCGTATGCTGCAATGCCATGGCTGGTGTTGAGCAAGGAACCCACCGTGAAATATTTGAAATACGTCTGTAACAAGCCAAACTGTAACCGCTGTGTAATCATTCTTAAGAGCTAAGCAATTTTTAAAATAACAGCTATGAGTAGCATTTATGATTCTTTTACTAATGCATGTTTAGTAATTAGTCTTTGCAATTAATGTGATATTTACTGAATTGCTAACATTTCATCTTTTTAATTAAACACCTCTTTAACCAAAGCAAGGTGTATTCCAACGTATCCAAATGAAGCACGTAGCACTGTGTAACTCATCAAAAAAGGTGGATGTTTATTAGTGAACTCAGGTATCTAAACCTGTCAGACTGCTTGCTTTTGCATCTTGTGTGGATGCTGTGCCTCTATTGCCAAGAAAAAGGCAAGTATAAAGGACATCAGAATAAAAGCAGAAAGAGTGATGGTGAGAGAAGAAGATATGTTAACAGAATTCTCCAAGAGATTCTCCTCCTTGCCTCAATTATATCCACCAAAGTAATTCACAAACAGACGTCATGTCAGACAGACAGAGTATTTTGTATTACAATTTAATACATTATTTATTGTTTGTTTAAAAGTGAGGGGCCTAACTTCCATATTACCTGGCCTTTTGCATTCACACCTTCAATGTCACATTCGCATAGTTTTGTATGTTGTAATAGGGAATACCTGTTTTCTTTCTCCATTTTGTCCCTCTTTTCTCAAGCTTCTCTCCTTTCCCATGGGGAGATGTTAGCTCAGCAGCAGGCTGTGGAAAGCCAAGGTGGCACGCTGCTGAGGGAGCTCGAAGCAGCAGTCATATCCATCTTGGATGCCATGGATAAAAGCAAGATAGCAAGTGTCAAGAGGGGACAGGACATCATCTCAGCAAGCTGGGCAGGGGACGTGCCCATGAGGTTGGCATTGCTGCTGAGCGGATTGGCTGGACGGGCAGACACCACAAGGGCTGGCACCCTCAGTGCCACTGGGGGCAGCCGTGTAGGGGGACAGTGGTGGGACTCTTGTCGCACTTGGTGGCCCCCATGGCATTTGTCCCTCCTGTTGGTCTTGTGCGGCGATTGTGTTGGGAATGTAGAGCCCTGTAGACCACCTGGTGAGCTGCCAGGTCTCCACCAAGAAGTGAAGAGTCAGGACATGCCCTGCACGGCTTCTGGCTATGTGTGTGTGTCTCCCAGCAGTGGGTCCCATGGGGACTCCAGCTGTGTGCCATGACTTGTGGGAAGAGGCTGGCAGAGATGCTGGCAGACCTTGTCCCCGCCGGCAGCCAGCCCATGGAAAGACATGGGCTCTCCCAAGCCCTGTGCAACACGATTTGTTGTTTTCCTCTTTCAGCCTTGTAAGTATGTGAAGGGCCTTTGCCTGTGGTTCTTCTGAGCCCAGAGAGAAACCCAAGGAGCTGCAGCCTCCAAGTAGCACCTGAGACTTAGGAGCACAAAGTCATACACGACCAGACTGAGAGCATTTTCTGCTGAGATGGTACACAAGCAAACATGGTATTTATTTGGTATTTTACATGGGTGGGTCGACTTGGCACGGCAGAATTTTCCTCCTGTCTGCCAGCGATCAAGCTCAGCTTACCTTTCCCTGGGGAAAAGGAAAGCCCCTGGGTCCCTGTGGGGCAGGGAAGAGCCACAGAGAAATGGCAGTTTGCTCTTTTCTCCCTCTCCCCTCAGCTTTTTTTTCCTGCAGCAAGTTAATAAGGGGAGCAGATGATCAGCATAGGATGGTTTCCAGGCTAATTGTCAGGAAAGCAAAGAGCTCAGCCCAAGCTCCACTACACCGGGTCCTGCTGCCACCATCAGCACTGCCCAAAGAAGAGGGCAGTAGCTAGTCTTACTAATACCTTAACCTCAGTCGTATCCTTCACCCCATTCATAGCAAAGGGGCTGTGGCATCGGTGCCAGGTAGGAATGTCCTGGAACTACAGGAGAGGAGGAAAGGTGCTTTTGCAGCATGATGCTGCTGTGCAACGGGGGTGCCAAGAGACAAATAGCATAGGCTGTTCATGTGCTCTCTGAAGCTCACCGCAGGCACAGGCACACACATCTCGGTGCACAGACAGAGATACGCCCTGAAACTCAGGAAAATGCGCATTGTCTTTTTCCTGGTGCCCTTGGCTGGCTGGGAGCTGAGGTTGGGGAGAGCAAGGCAGCTCCCCAGTGAAAGAGCCCCTGCAGCTGCCTGTCCTTAATATGGAGAAAACAACACTGACCACGTGCTCTCCCCACCCAAATTCTTCACTGGGGGGCTTAGGGGAGACTTGGCTCCCTGCCGCATACTGTGGTGTCGTCCCTGCCTGTTGGCAAGGGTTCAGCCTGCATTTGAAGCTGGAGAAGCGAAAAGCAGCAGAAGCACAAGTTCTTGTAACTTCTCTTGTGTGTGCTGGTGGATACCTCCAGCGCGTCAAACCTCTGAGTTGGATCCTAAGCCCTGAATAAGTCAGCCTTTTAGACTATCTGTTCTTTGGCCTTTCCAATGATTTTGCAATCCGAGGGTGAGCATTTCTGAGGAGCCACTGAGCCTTCTCCAAGGATAATCAGGGTCGCTCTCAGGTGCATCCCTTCTGTTCTCCAGGATTTTATTTTTCCCTGTGGCATGTAAGAGTGACTCTTACATCCTTATGCTGGGAGCAAGGAATCTGCATCTCATCTAACCTTGGAACTATTTGTAGCGTCTTCTACAAAATTATTAATTGGACAAATTTCACCAGTATTAAGAACGTAGGATTCGCAGGAAATTCAAAATTTATGATCAGATTTTAAAAAAGCATAACGAATAGACAGTTAGTGCAATTTTGTTATAGAATTTTATTCTTTATTCAAACTGCAATACAATGGTTTTTAATAATTTCTGACAGGAATTTTCCTAGTCTCAATACTTTTTAATCAACACCCATGGAATGGGCAAAATAACACATATTTCAAAAACATTCCCTGAAGTCATCCACTTTCAAGTGTTAATTTGAGGTCATAACCCAATATTATTTGTGTCTTACTTAAATCAGTCTTTAATAACATATTTATTTTCCAAAATTTTGAAAGTAATCTGCAGTTATTATGGAGGAATATTGAGTATCCCTAGTAGATGATCTTTATAGAAATTATTTCAAGGGTGAAAACACTTTGTGAGTTTTCTTACATACACTGTCCTGCTGATGATCATCCGGTCTGTCAAAACACCCTTTGTCTGTCACAGTATCAGTACCATGAACATTTTGGTGTAGCCATAAACCAGTTACTGGTTTTTAAAGTTACTCAATGTCAGCAATGACTTTTCAGCACTTTGGCTTTGAAGGGCTACCTATGACCTGAGGTAACTGAAGTCCAGGACTTCAGGACTTTAGAGGATTAGAGGATTTTTATGCAACAACGTGATTACTACTGTAATCCTGAGTCTCCAAACCTATAAGTACGTGCTCAGATGTAAGTCCACAAGTATCATCGTCTTTAATGGGACCATTTGTGTGCCTAAAAATCAATCATGTATACACATGAAGAATTGGAATCACAATAACAGAAAACAGATGCAATGATTAATTACTCAATTGAAAGTTTTTCATAAATAGTGTGTCTGACAACTCTATAAATCCATTGAAATCTGTGTTAACAATAAATGATCAAAGCCTAATACTAAGAGTGTAGCCTAATTGGTAGGACAGAAAGTGATAAATTCAATAGGTATTAATGAAGACTACACTTAGACATTGGGAAAACCTTTCTGGAAACAAGAGCAGTGAAGTGTAGTCACAAATTGTGCAGGGAAATTATGGAGTTGCCAGCACTGGGGAATTGTAAAGAAGAGGTCAGGCAAATTTTCCAGGTTTTTTTCTGGTTTCACTCCTCCATCCTGTGGGAGAGAAGCAGACAAGGTGATCTCTGGAGCTCTTCTACCTGGCAGGCTGGTGAGTGATTAATATGGCATCCTTGTATGCTTTTACATTAATTAGTCCTGGATCAGTTTAGGAGCAGATCCCCAGATTGTCAAGGTCAGATGTGAAGCAGGCAAAGCACACAGCTGCACTCCTATAGATCTGGTCTGAAAGCACAACACAATGTTTATACCAGCTTTGTGCAGGAAAACAGGCAATGTCTAATCCAGTATAAAATTAGAGCAGTATGTAAGCACCTGATACATCATGATCTAGGTTAAGTTGAATTTGTGAACGAATTTGAAGCAACTGAATGAACTTGTGCTGGCTCAGTGTCTTGTGTTATGGTGGGTGTGATGCAGTTCCAAATACTTTAGAACCAGATATGAAACTGTGTCTTCAGGATAAACAAACACCATAACACGTTGGAGAAGTGAAATATCTCTCAGTCTTTTGACAATGATTCCTTATAACGTGCCAGGGACAGCATGAGAAGCTACTTGGCACCATTTTGTCCCAAGAAGGGCTACTCTGAGAATGAGCTGTAGAACGGTTTCTATACCTTGGAGACTATTTTCTCTGAACATATTAGCTGATCTAAGATCTAATTGATGGACTAATTTCTTTGAATAATTATCACTACAACAATACCACTGCCAGAATGACAGACCTTCCACCGAGAATACCCTGCCTCCAAATGCTGCAACTCTCTCCTGAGTCCCACCAAGAGACATGGCCATTGCAAACAGGAGTCGGTGGTAAAGGTAGGACAAGAACTTAATTATCGATACTATGACACTTCAAACCATGCAAATATTTTCAAGAAGAAAGGTCAAACTGATTGGAAGCCACACAGAATAGCCTTGAGGGCAGGCCTTGATCAACAGGAGGGGCTCTGCATGATGTGTTGGTTGTGAGCTGTGGTGCTGTATTTGGACTGCATCAGTTATTGTCATGGGTCTGTCTTGGGCAAGCATGGGCTAGTTGTCTGGAAACCTTGGACCGCCTGTATACTAAAAAAGGATGAGGAACTCAGTATGTAGACCACATGCCTCTCACACTACTGGTAGAATCCTTATAAAATATAGGATAAGCTTTATGACTAGCTCCTTGGAAATTGTTGCTTTGTTGTACAGTATAGTTAATTCTTACCTCAATTCAGCTTTCTCAGAACTGCTTTTCTGGTTCACTCAGAACTTGTGGGTAGAAGATTATTAGACCTTGATCTAGTGGAGTGGGGAGTTGGACATCATCAACACATGGATAACACCAGAGCCTCCATTGCCTCCAGTGGCATCCTACAGAGCAGATGTAGTCTGGAGAGGATTGATATAATGAAACTATGCAGGTCAGGCACATGGAGAAGAGGAGCAGGTTCCTGATGACCGCAGCCACACTGCAGCAATTGTGTCTCTGCCTGCTGACCCCAGTGGGAGTGTGGGAGCGGGACAAGGTGCCCAGCAGCACTAATACGTTGAAGGACATCTCCCTAGTGCCACAAGGATGCACTTCAGTCACATTTACCCACCTTTGTTGTGCGTGGTACTCACATAAAGCTGGAATGGCATCACTCTTGCTTTCTCCTTGACTTTAATAGAAATATGAGTCCAAGCAGGAGGCTACCTGTGAGTACACCTTTTCTACAAGTATAGGGAGAATGAGAGGGGCTGTGCAGTCTTTTGCTTGTGTTGTGATATTTATCCAGTATATATACAGATGTTTTCCAGATGCTTTTACCAGAAGAGTACGTCTAGTCTGTGAGGCAGAGACCCCCAAACTGCCTATAGCCAACAGTAGTGCAAAGCTCTGAGCACTTTGTCCTGGGCCTTGGACTATCCTTTAAGAAAAGAAATACACATTGTCCTTTCTGCATTCATTGCTGCTGAAGATCCGCCTCAAGTGGCAAAGGTGTCATGCCATGTTTCTTTTAAGCATTGCAGGTTTTCTGTCCCTGGGAATCAGTGCAGATGGTGTAATTTTTTTTTTTTTTTTTTTTTTTTTTATATCTCTGTCCCATCAAAGCCATTTTACAAGGCAGGCTTCAGAACACATTTAAGATATGAACCTTGATCAGGAAGCTTGCAATGCAATGAGAGAGAACAGCGAAAGGGTAGTTGGCTAAGCAGGGACACATCAGAGCGGCTCCAGAGAGACCTGAAAATGGCACCTTCAGTCCTCTGTGTGTTTATATTCCTCGCTATAAGGTCATTAGACTGTCTTGTGCAACCTAATTTTACTGACAGCTATACTCTTTTGCTTATATTTACAGCAACTGGGAGAAGAGGTAACTTGATCAAGCTGCTCAGCATCAGATCTTTTCCCCCTCCCTTATTCTATAACCCTACACCTCACTCTAGTGAATTGGGGTAACCCTGGTGGCATGGTGAAGGCAGCAGGTATACACAAGGGGTAAAAGCCCTCAATGTTTCCCAGCCAGAAATGTTCTTCTGGATGTGGGGAGAGAAAAGAGCATTTTAGCTAAGGAGTAACCAGTTTGTGGGCCCATGTTCTGGGACCGTCAATAGCAGTAGTTTTAAATACGCTCTCCTGAAATCTGCTGCAGTTCCTCTGCCTCCATTGCCCCCTCCTTTGCCTTTACTTTCTCATGTCCTCTTTCATATATCCTCTAGAGGTGCCTTGTTCCGTGCTTCTTCTCTCCCTCAGATCATCTCTTGTTCATCTCTCTAGACCAGAAAAATTTGGCTTCCAACCCTGCATAAATCTTTACAACAGATGTTTCATGCTGTCTGTTTTTCTATACCTCCTTAAGGATAACTAGACACCAGTTCAAGGCTGAGGTGACAAAAAGAGTGATCTTGTTTTTTCCCTTCAAGTGTCTCCCTGCTTTCGCTGGTTTTTATCTACACCATCAATATTCTGTTGGTCACTGTGGTGTGGGTTCATCTTTGACTTTATAGTCATTAGTCACGTCAATGCCACATCTAAACTGCTATCTGTGCAATTTCTCAAAATTTCCACCTTCCAAACCAATCTACAATGTCCTACGTGCCTTTGACCCTGGTGAGATGTGTACTACTCCCTGGCCCGAGCAAGCAGCTCCCACCACCCAGCTGCTTCATCCAAGCAAGCACTTTCTCACTTTCTCCAATATTTTTAACTAAGTAGGAAAGTGAATGTTACCTATCAGCAGATTCACTTCTTCATTTTCTTTAAGGTTTTTTTTCCCCTCGGGTACCTATAAAAATTGGCACCAATTCTACAGCTGCTCTGCTGAGAGCTCTGCCTTGCCTCTGTCTGAAAGTCCCCCACTATGCACCCTCCAGCCGTGTGCTGCCCCTCTCTTCTTAGCTTGCAGGCTCTCTGGGCTGTGATTCAGTCATAGCTCTCTGTTGGTACAGCATCTAACATAGTGGATTCAGGACATATATAGCCTGTAGGGCTGACAGTGCTGCAAAGAATTGACGGCAATGTCTGAAGAAAGTAGCAGTGTATACATTTGCAATGTAATGTCTTCGACACTACCATCTGGATCATCTTAAGGTTTAATATGCTGTATAAGTGCTCTGCAAGAGCAACTTTTAGCAAGAAGAAAAATTGTTTAGTGACACAAGTTACAGATTTCTGGAAACCAGAAAAAGGTGATGTTGAACAACTATTCTTACTACCTGCTTTTACAACATTTTTGTTCTCTTACCAGAGAAATCCTGATGTCATGAAAGAACTGAGGGCATCACCATGCAGGTTTGTATGATGTTTCTGGCTGTGCTTTGCACGCTGTTCCCTCTGTAACAGTACCATAGTTTGCTGATACGGTATTTTCGATATCCATGTCTGCACAGAGATTTCAGTCAAATTACCCCAGGAACCAGAACAGTGCATAAATAGGAATGTGAGCTCTGAAGTTTTTGCTTCTTAAGTTTATGGAAGTTCTTCAAATCATTAATAATTTTGTAAGGAATGGAGCACAAAGCATTTCTCTCCCTCTAGTCGGAGATGTGCCAGATTGCTGTTTATCTGTGATCTTCCCAGCAATCTATGAAATTTGAAGCCTGGAGTGATGCATATTTAGGTCTTGGAATCAGAAATTTCAGTTTAATGCCACTTTCTCATCAAGTGTAGAGTATGGTGTACATCTCCAGATGGCCTATACAAATGCTCTGCCGTACTTCACTCACTTTTTGAATGTCAAGCATCTCTGGGATTCAGTACATCACCAATTAGCATCTTATATCCATTTGACAGAAATGATTCCTCATTATTTCATACATTTCTTCTTTAATAATATTTGCACACTGAATTACTCTTCTGATAACAGAACGGGAAATAACTGTAAGATCAGGGACTGTTTGTAAAACATTTCTTTTCTGTGCTGTCCTGAGCTGTTCACTGGTTTAAGCTGGTGGCCATATCTGGGTTGAAGCTCTGTCAGTGGAGGGCAGTCATCTTTCAGTCTTGCACAGCACTGAACAAACACTCAGCACTTGCATTAGTAGCTTTTTTATTAAAGTATTAAAGTAGGACATACCTCAGTAGCACATGCACCCACACCCAGATCGTCTCACCCAGGAAGCAAAGAAAGCACGGAGTTCAAGAAACTGCACCTCCACTCAAAACTGCCCCCAAACACCCTACTGTCACCAATGGCTTCTCTGAAATCCACATTTACTCACAGTCCCCAAAACAATTACAGCTGCCATCGCCAGCCAGGCTGCTCTGAAATACGCCTTTGTACATGTTTGAAGAGCTGATGTGTCATGCCTTACACCAGCCTACTTTGCCCACAATATACGTGTGGCCTCCACACGCCCCTTAAAGTGTGCATGTGCACCTCTCCACATGATGCCTGAGAAAAGAACCACAAATAGACACAGCTAAGCTTATTTGACTCTTAATATTGCCATGCTAGAGCCTTTCAACTGCGTGTTTTCAAACCACAGCTGCATGTGACAGAAACCAGCTTTTGTTTAGAAACCCAAGCTGCTCACATAATCACCTGACTCCAAAAGCAAGTGATTTAAGGGAAAATCCATAAGATTTGCTACAGAGCTGGCAATGCTAGTGACATTGCAGTCCAAATCCTCCTTATGTGGGCAAGCTACGTTTAGCCTCAAAACTACTGTGCACATCCATGGATGTATAGCAGTAATTAATAACAAAAATGTTTATGTATGCTCTTCTACTGACTGCACTAGTTAGTTCTTTTACACACGTGTGAGAATGTAAAAGCTCCGTAAAGATATAAAGGAGGAAGCTGAAGAGGGCGAGAAGGAGGAATGCATCCTGAGGACAAGGAGTGACTGCAAGTCCCCAGGAAGTCACAGAGTTGATCCATGTTCTGCATTAGCCTGGTGAGAGTATGGGGACATTTGTGCATACAGCTGGGAAAGGGAATCACAGAGTCACAGGATGATAGGGGTTGGAAGGGACCTTTGGAGATCACCTAGTCCAACCCCCCTGCCAGAGCAGGGTCACCTAGAGGAGGTTGCACAGGACTGCATCCAGGCGGGTTTCTAATCTCTCCGGAGAAGGAGACCCCCACAACCTCCCTGGGCAGCCTGTTCCAGTGCTCTATCACCCTGGAATGAGACTGCTTGTATGTATTTTTAACATGTAAATATTTGCACAGTAGTGATAAAAGCAAAGGTTACTTTTCAAAAATGAAAATGGGTAGGTACCTTCTTTCTACCCTGTCTCTCACGATGAGGATGGCTGAACTTGTATGTCCTCTGCTTACAACACTCAAAATAGGTCAGGCGGACCAGCAGCCGCAAGGGGGAACAGCAGCATGTTCAGAAGAGCTGGGGGTGCCTGGGACTCTTCAACGCCCCCCACCAGCAATGTATGCAAAACCGAGGAGAAACCTCCAGCGGCCCCGTGCTCAAGTCCAGACCCCAGCCTGGGGTGATGCCCTTCATGGCATGCCCAAATCAGCTCCCCAGACCAGCTGCTCCCACCTCAATGTGCCCCAGGAGTACATGGCCACGGCACCGTTCACTCTGCAAAGCCACAGGGTGTGATCTCATTCAAGAGAGAAACGCATCTGCCAGGATTTTACAGCTGAGTTCCCCTCTCTCTCAGCCCCTCCCTGCGCAGCTCAGGTGACCTGTGGGGGCTGGTGGCACCCCACACCCCCACGTTCTGTGCACACACGTGTGGGTGCACGTGTCACACCCCAGGGATGAGGCTGGGGGCACGGCCGTCGACTGCAGGGGTGTAAATCAGTAGAGGCCTGGAGATGCTCCTTCTGCTGAGATGCAGGTCGGTCACTCCTCCCAGCTGTACAAAAAGCAAACATACCCATGCACCGTGATAGGGACATGGAGCAGAAGCTGCTGGAGGGAGGTACAAAGGGGATGGGAGAGCTGGTGGTGGCACGGCCAGGCAAAGGAGCCGGGGCTTCATCAGCTTTCCCACTTATTTTTGTTTTGTTTTGGAACAAACAAGTCATGGGCAGGCATAGAAAATAAAATGTTTATATGTGACCTCGTGTTCAGCTTCTCAGGTAAAAATGTAAAATGTACGCAAGCAGTTTTTTAAAATGCATATTATGTTTCTGATAGACCAGAACTGCTGGAGCAGATCAGATCTCTCAGTTAAATATGCATTCATACATTTTTAAAAAATGTATAATATTGACTATATCAGATGTAATGGCTCCTGTAGAGTCATTACAGTGCACAGTGCAGGCTCTTTATTTGGTATTGTATCAATTTGTAGGGTGGACTGTCATGGTGTTAATACAGATGTATGTTAATAACGGTATGGAAGCAGAGAAAATGCTGCATATCAGTAGCCGGCTTTTAATCCCAGCATTTTTAGCCTTTTAAAAATATACTCCAGCTTAAATTCTCTCTTCCCCTCTGGCCGGTGAGCAGGGTCTGGAGTGTGGCCCCGGGTCAGTGCTGCGTGTGGGTCACCAGCTCGCGATCGGGGGGAAGGCACGCGCCGGACCTACAACGGGGAGCTGCAATGCAGGGTGGAAGAGAGGGAATTTGGCCTGAAAAGATCAGATGGTTCGTGTCTTCATTGGCAAATGAAACTGCCTTAGGGCTGCAAGACAGGATGTGTGAAAAGATCAGAAAACGGCTTGATTTGTATTTGCTTTGACAGGAGATAAAAATGTCTAATGTAATTGCAGTTAAAATATGAAAGGAAAAAATATATTTACTGAGCTCAGATACCATATTGCATGTCTGGGCATGTGAACAATTTTTACAACCAATTTATAAATAGTTAAAAAACTGGTTTTCTGTAGAAAAACAAACAGAGCTATAGAGAAATAAACAGCATCTCTACAATAATTCTGTAACTTCATACTGATGTAACCCACCAGCTCACAGAAGAAGCCCTCCATGTAAAGGAAACCAGAGAAACTATAATGATTTTCAGATACAGTTGACAAGAGACCATTTAGTAAACTTTTATTTTTTTTAACTAACAGTATGCAGGGATGTTGTATTCTAGGCTGCTACTAATAATCTCATCAGAATGCAAAAGCAGTGACTGTGTTATAAAACCAATGATCTGTTATATTCTGCAAGAATTTACAAAAGCCTAATGTCATTTACTACACCATGAGAACCATACTTGGATTAAAAAAACAAAAAACCCCAACAAAAAACAGAATTCAAAAAACCCGATTACAGCTGACGAAAAAACAAACTGTTTGCTAATGACAAGTTTTAAAGGTATGATACATGTTAGGGTTAAAAGAACCCCAGTATATCCTGATTTGGGGAAAGGGAATGGTGTTTATGTTCGGGAAAGTGTCACCCAACAAGCCGATACGAACCACAGCTGTATCACAGCTTTGCTACGGCTGGTCAGTCCCCATCACCCTGCAGTGGTGACTGGGTTTGTGTCCTGGGTTCAGTCTCCAGGGAACTTTGCCCAAGAAGACTTTGTTGTTTTTTTTTTCCCCTAACACTTCTGACAGAAGAACGAGCGTGCCATTCCTAGAAATAGGTTTTCAGATGATTGCAAAGGAAGGACTTTTTTTTATTTTATTTTATACAGAATAAATGAAGCAAAGCCTACACAGACCCAAGACCTTGCCACGCACTGAACACATCATCATCGTAATAATGGTTATTCCCTTTCACCAGCAATAAGATGTGTTTTGCAAACATAAACTAATTAAGCCCCACAACCTTGGAAATGAGTCTGTAATTTCCTATAAAAGGGGAAACTTAAGCGAAGGCCAGATTGTGACACACTTACTAAGTACAAGCGCTCCACAAGTAGCTCCATTGACTTCCACGAGACCCTTTTTGGTGTAATGTGTAGTTCAATGAGAGGTATCACAGCCTGGTGTTAAATGACTTGCCCGGAGGCGCAGAGCGAGTCAGAGCGGGGCCGGCACCAGGATCTGGGACCCAATTCCATCACTCCCAGGGATGTAAATTGCACCGAAGATGATGGGAGCTGCGTGCGTGCGCCCGACGGGACTGAAGGGCCCCCCACAGCTCCTACCTGCCAGCCTTCCTCTCAATCCCTCCGTCCAGGCTGGGGAAGAAATGAAACTACAAAGAGCTTCTTGGAAACGGCCCGTGACGAGTTGTGCCGCTTTGGAAAAATTACAGGTGCCGCTCGCCCTGGTGCCTATTTGTGTTAAAGGTTGAGACCGGTCATGCCATAAAAATCCAAGCCCTTATTTTGGCAAAAGGGAACGCAAAAGATATTTGCCCGACTGAAGACTGGAGACGAGAGGCAGTCAGGCTGCTGGTGCAGGGGGGCTCAGCTCTTGGCTGCTGCCATCTGCAGAGGGGCTGGCACCCGGCAGGTGATGGGGTGACCCTGCTGCGTGGCCCCAAGGGTGGCCGGGTACCACGGGGTGAAACTGGCTCTGCTTGGGTGCAGTCTGCATGTGTGAGGTTGGGACAAAGAACATCTGTAAAAGGGACACTGCACTCCCCGTGATGAGGAGTGAAGTTATGACGTGTCCTGCAGTTACAGGACATAGAAAATTTAGAAATGAATGGTATATCTGTGCTTGAATCATGCTTTGGATCACATGAAAATAGGGAACACAGCCCCATGTTGCACAGTAAGGACTAAACATAGCAGTAAGGAGTGGCTCCTTGGGAATAGTAAACACTGACTGCCACAGGTCTTGTCTTAGAAATAGTTCCCGAGCAAGACATTGGAGGCTGCAGCAACGCAGTCACGCAGGTAGGTCAAGCAAAGGAAACCTGTCCTGGCATTTCCCAGCTTTTGTGCTTGACACACAGTCAAGTGTGAGTCAAGTCAGACAACACTCCAGTGAGTGTTCTCCTAACTATAATTTTCCATGTAATGATATACAGAGGCTGATATTTCAGGTGATGCGCCTCTGGAGAGCAGATAGCCTATGGTATAAAGATGGTATAAAGCTTTTACACTTTCAGACTTGCACGTTCTGGATGTGCCAAGGTGCTGCACACCACTGCCAGCAGAGGCAGCTCATCCTCTGAGGTCCTCATGGCTTTTGCTTAATTTCAGAAAGGCTGAAGAAGAAGTCAAGAGACGAATATTTGCTTGCTATCCTAAGCTTTCAGTGCAGCTGGTTCTCCAGTGTCACGTGTAAGGGGATGCATTTAATAGTGGCTAGATTCTCTTGATGGCAGTAAACAGAAAATAGATTCAGACATCATGAAAGTGGACTAACAAAACAAAGTAAAAGACTTTAGCCTTTAAAATATACAGAGGGAGAAGCCCATATACATTATTCTAGAGGGTCTGAGCTTAACCTAGAGTTTTGGGTCCATTTTGAGGATTTTTAAACAAAAAATATGTGTATTTTTCTTTTACAGAACAGTGTGCACGTCTCCAGCTTGGCTTGCATTTCTTTCCATGTTGGAGGCCCAGATGACAATAAGTGAAGAGATTAGGGCACCAGCAGGTCTGGAAGGCTGCGTTTCCCCCAAGCCTTCTGAGACACACTTGTCCTAATGTTCCTTTCTCCCTCCTCCACTATTGCTTTTTTCATTTGCTGACAAGCCCAACATTAAACATTTGCTGGAGTTTTCATATCGATAGTACGTTATATTGCCATTACTGAACAGTTTGGGGCTTTGTGGCTAGCTACCATGACAATAGATGCACAGCCTGGAACCAGTTTTAGTTAATTAGAGTCAATCAATCCAAACTTTGCTAACTTACTCATGTGAAACAATAGTATAATGAACCAAAGTCTGCAAGATGATTGGGAAACACAAATTATTGCACCCTGATAAATTAAATGTGACTATTGCAAAACCTTCCTTCTAAATGAATACTCAGAGAGGGAATGTATGGGTGAATAAGCATAATTTAGAATACAGGGAAAAAAAATTAAAGAAGCTGTTATAACCCCACTTCAATGTTTTCATTTTTCTTTAAAAGAAATAAAAAGCCAGATTGCCGTATATATGAGACCAAATGGGTATAACGTTTTAAGATTAAAATTTTTACACCAAGTAATCTTATAAAATTGATGCCTCATCTTTGGCAAGCTAAATTTCACAATATATGTGGTGTCTGAAGAAGTGGAATAATTCTGGTTTGTATGTCCTTCAGAACTGCTTATTTTTCAAAGCTATTTGCTAAATGTTTGTCTGACCTTGACAAGGGAAAGCCCCAAACCCTGTCAAGCCAGGATATTGCTGTCAGCCAGCCTTTTCTCACAGACAAAAAGTCTTTTTGCCCTCATTTTAGGGTCATAAATATTTCTCTAATATTTGGAATTCAACTTATGTACCACTTTCCCATCTGTTTTCTCTTGAATTTCTAAAAGTGTTATTTTTAGAATAACAGAATCCAGTTGATAAAAGCAATACTAGGATGCTGTTTAAGGTTTTGTATCAAAATTGCATTTTAGGTACTAAGCTGGCCTCTAATAAGCCACTCCAATGGTTTGTGGCTTTCACAGGATCTTAATTTTGCCCAGTATGCTTCTTACAATTTTTAATTTACAGTATGTCCTTCACATGTGCTACAACATACAAAAAGAGACCTATGGCAAAGGGCTGAGTCCCTGTCCTAAAGAGATCAGCCTGTAGAGATGCAGTAGATGAAATACAGAGCACACATGGACCAGCCGAGACACAGAGGATCCTTAGAATCACGGCACACAGGATTTTGGGAGTGGGTTTAAGAGAAAGGGCGGGAAAGTCTCATATGATGGCTTCACAAACCAGCATCAGATTTGAAAAACTGGATTTATTGCCCAACGTGTTTTCTGTAAATATTTCAAATTGTCTGTTTGATCAAACACCACTTTCCAAAAGCAACAAGCTTTTTCTGCACATCAATGTAGTGACACAGATTTGGGCGGAAAGGGGCTATGTGAGGGACAGGGCAGAAGTTTACCTATCCTAGACAAAAATTTAAGAGGTTCTTGAAGCTTATAAGATGTAAAAAAGTGTGTGCTTTAGATTGTGTTCTTTCCCAGATGTTTCCTGAATAATTAATCCTGAGGTTTATGAACATTTGGATTGCAGGTGTGTTAGGCAAGAAAAAGTGGGATATTTTCTGCCCCATTACAGAAATAAGCATATTTTCCTGCCATGTCTATTTGTACATTATTTCCCACAAAATATCCTAAACCTGTACATTGTTTTAACCATATGAGGGTATAATAGGAGATGTTACAGAGGAGTGAAGTTGATGGATACTGTCCCTCCTACCTGTTTCAATGTTACGTAGATTCTGCTTTTCATTCTGAGGCTAATCTGAATCTGGTTTTGAAATGCTTCTCCCTGTGAAACAAGAGAAAAATCTGGGTGTTGTCTACATATTGTTAGTGTCCAGGCTGCTCTTGTCCCAGCAGCTCTGGATATATTTTGGAAAAAAAGAAAAAGAAAAAGAAAAAGAAAAAGAAAAAGAAAAAGAAAAAGAAAAAGAAAAAGAAAAAGAAAAAGAAAAAGAAAAGAAAAAAAGGAAGAACTGAATCATTTAAGACTCTGAAAATTAGGGGTTTGGCTAAAAGAAAAACCTGAAAGATCATTTTTACATATCACAGTTGGATTCCTAAAGCTAAGGCTGTCAGCTGTTAATAACAAATTCAATCTAAACCAGCTGACAGACATTTCTCTGGTAGTTCAAAAGATCTAACATGATATCTTTCTCTGCAATTCGATTAAGGGGTCAACAAAACTAATAAAATAAAAAGGTAAATGTTAATAGGGAAAACTTATTAGCACCTGAAAATAATCTACAGTACAGGTTTTTCAAAACCTATCCTATAAGAATTTTTCTACAGTAATTCCAATTCCCTTCTTTCCTTTCTTCCATATCCTGAATTTTCCTTCCCAAATTTGATTGCAAACACACCTGAAATGCAGTTAAATACATAAATTACAGAAAATACTTATCTATTATAGTCAGTAAATGCATAGGCCTGATTACAGGTAACCAGTATTTGACATGTCTGTGCTACTATGACTGTGTGTTAGTGAGGCATGGGAATTATATAAAGCATATTTCTGCTGTTACAGGTATTAGTAGAGAATTTTAAAAAGAAACAAAGGACTAAAGTACATGGAAGCCATAGCAAATGAAATGCAGTGTAATCTCATAAAGTAAATCTGGGAAGGTGGATCTCAGAACTTGGGTCAGTTTTTTTGTTAAGAACCTAAAATAAGGTCCTTTAACTCCAGGAAACCCAGCTTTGATTTAATATGCAACGCGAGTGTAGACAACGCTGTTTTGTACATATATTTAGAGAACAGTCGCTTCTTTAAATATCTCTTGGATGGGAACTCATCTGAATCCAGTTACCTTCACTGATATGCCTCTGACTGAATAAGCCGCAACATGACCTTGCAAATTTAATTCTTCAGTAGAATAATGATGAGAAATTAAATCATCCATTTTGCTCTGACTTTTCTATATTCTTCATCCTAAAATTACTGTTTGGCATTCAGCCCCTCTTCCCCCCACCCCCCCCAACACTTATTGTTTTGTTTTAAAACATGGGAGTCGTGATACAGAGAGAATTATTGCAGTTTTTCCAGGTGGGGACAACCACAAGTGCCCATCAGTATCCCAACACTGCTGTGCTCTTTATATATACCTTTTTCCATCATTGACCTGACCATGTCCTTTTGCAGTTACTTAATAACTGTGAAGTCTTTGCTGATAGCATGCTGTTCACAAAATAGGTTTCTCAACCTTAAATGTACAATAGAAATACCCTTTGTTTACTTTACACTAGTCATACCAATGAACACAACTCATATTTGCATCTTAATTTCTATGCAGATGCAAAGTTCAGTCAGCCTTCAGGAATGTACACTAGGAACGGGACCAATGATTATGCACAATTATACCACTGCTAATGACCATAGCCAGGAAATGGGTGAACCTCTTTTATTTTCTATAAATCACACTGGTTCTTCTCTTACCTTCTTCTCTTCTTTGTCAAAAATCCCTGTATAATGCTGTTTAGATGCGAATGACTGTAACAGGCAGTCAAACTGCTATCTAAGTGATTTTTCCATCTCATGACAATTATGTCCTTTCCTAAATAAGTTATCACTTAATGCAATAAAGGGAGCTTACTGTATTTCCTAAAGTTCACTGCAGGGCCTGTTCCAGATTCATTTAAACTAATAAACATCATCTGAGAATACCTATGGTCTTGGTAACTTCAACCAAAAAATGACTCCTTCAAAAATTCTGTCATGATTTTCTAAGAAATCCATGGAAAATTCAAACAATCTTTTCTGTATTTGAAAATCTGTCCTTGGGAGTAAGTTGTGTCCATTTTTGTTTGGTCTTTACCTAATACAGACCGAGAACTTTAGCTCAGAATGACAATCTTGTGTTGATACAGTGTCGTAACAAAGGAAGACGTGCCCTGCACTTTCAAAGCTCTTGCTCATTTCTTGTCTTTGTTGGCAGTTTGCCATCACGAACATGGTAGTTCATATCAGTCATTTGTAGCCAGAATGAGCAGGAGACTGGAGGATGGAGCTATAGCTCCTCTGACAGGTCCTCATAATCTCATAAAACATTTGTTGGGAACCTGTCTATGCAAGTCGCTGCACCTGATTCCCACTTGTACTGCTTTATCCTGTGGTTTTTCCACCCTTGGCGATGACTCCTGCTCTTTCCAGGGTTTATTTCTTACAGTGCAGCTTTTTAACATTCCCTTCATCCTCATGAGTGCTGAGGTGGTGCCCAGCTGCTTGGTGTATAAAGCTCCTTTTGAAGGAGGGAACATGATTCTATAAGTACTTTCATGGATATGACCACATGCTATAATGGGAAACACTGAAGGCTGAATGCACTTTCTAACCATGATGGGGCATTAGGAAAAGCCAGTGCAGAGAGGGAAAATAGTTGTAGTCTACTGATTCTCCTTTCCTGATTTTCACCCATCTCCAGTGCTACTGTCCCCAAATCTGTGAGCTATTAACTCCCACTCTAAAAAAGCCTCATTTGCCTGCCTCTCACTTTTCTTTCCCTCTCAGACAAATTATGATTTTGATTTTGACAAATTATGATTATCGACGACACCAAGCTGTGTGGAGCAGTTGACACATGGAACAAAAGGCATGCCATCCAGCGGGATCTGGACAGGCTTGAGAGGTGGGCCCATGTAAACATCATGGAGTTCAACAAGGCCAAGTGCAAGGTCCTGCACGTGGGTCAGGGCAATCCCAAGCACAAATATAGGCTGGATGGAGAATGGATCGAAAGGACCCCTGAGGACAAGGACTTGGGGGTGTTGGTGGATGAGAAGCTCAACAGGAGCTGGCAACGTGTGCTCGCAGCCCAGAAAGCCAACTGAATCCTGGGCTGTATCAAAGGAAGCATGACCAGCAGGTCAAGGGAGGTGATTCTGTCCCTCTACTCCGGTCTCACAAGATCCCACCTGGAGTACTATGTCCAGCTCTGGAGCCCTCAACATCAGAAGGACATCAGAGTAGGTCCAGAGGAGGGCCACAAAGATGATCAGAAGGCTGGAGCATCTCTCCTATGAAAACAGGCTGAGAGCATTGGGGTTGTTCAGCCTGGAGAACAGAAGGCTCTGGGGAGACCTTATAGAAGCCTTCCAGTATCTGAAGGGGGCCTACAAGAAGGCTGGAGAGCGACTTTTTACAAGGGCATGTAGAGATAGGATGAGGGGGAATGGCTTCAAAGTGGGAGAGGGTGGATTTAGATTAGATATTAGGAAGAAATTTTTCACTGTGAGGGTGGTGAGGCACTGGAACAGGTTGCCCAGGGAAGCTGTGGAGGCCGCATCCCGGGAGGTGTGCAAGGCCAGGCTGGATGGGGCTTTGAGCTATCTGGTCTAGTGGGAGGTGTCCCTGCCCATGGCAGGGGGGGTGGAACTTGATGATCTTCAAGGTCCCTTCCAACCTAAACCATTCTATGATTCTATGATTAGTATCTTCTTTTGACAACTATTCCACATACTTGGTCAAAATAAATTCTGTAAGAGATTTAAATGTATGGTAAACATTGCTAAGAAAGGATGTATACTGAATGAAACCCAGAACATTTTAGGTACTTCTTTGCATATTTCACCGGAAAGGTATTTTTGTGCACATATATCATCTCTGAAGAATTGTAGTTTTCATATGTTTTCAGAAGTTAGGGATCCCTTTTCCCAGAATGTTGTTACAATGTATCACAAAATACCAAGAACATTTACAAAAACATCAAACTAAAAAATAGTAGAGGAGTATCCATAGATATAAGAGCACAAAGTGGTAGTTTGACACTTTAAAATTCTGATCACTTTTTCAAAAATGAGACCAAAAAGTATAATATTAAATGGGAATGAAAAAAAAAAGTAATTAATTGATGAAGTTTCAATACCATTCATTAGAAGTTACAGCACATGTGTATATACATGAAATGAATTGCTAAAATTGTTAATGTTCATATAATGGATTGTTAGTAAGATGTAATCTAAATTATTTCATTCAAGGTAAAAGCATGCTTTTGGAAATGGAAATGTGCAGGATCACAGTCATGATCCACTCACTATTGACAGCAAAAGGAGTTAACTTCAATGTCTCTTGAATCAGCTAGTCATTTATGATTATTATTTATTCT
>NW_009648545.1:235885-315885 GCF_000708025.1 Charadrius vociferus | reverse complement strand
TGTTCTAATTATTGTTCTTTGTGTGTGATTTTCATTCAGCGTGTCTGGAGTAACCTGGGGACTATTCGTAGCAGCGCAGCCCATTAGAGAGGTGCTCTCAAGAGTATAAGAATGTGTTGTATGCATGTGGATGTAGGGAGAGAAACATAAATGAAAATTGAAAGTAAATGCACTGGGCTACCATCCCTGAGAAAGCCATGAGTATAATGGTGCTGTAGCCAAATGCAGTAGTAATGAAATTTGGGATGAAATATGTAAATGGACAAAACTCTTAAGAAAGGCATCAGAAAAGGAAGAGGGAGTGGTAAGATTATTTCACTGACTTACTGATTTGACTTTCCAAGATTTTGCTGAAGTTTGCACTCAGTAAAGAAACTAGCATTGGAACCAGTGCCATTTTTCTTGTTGTTCTGGTTTCTAAAGATGCTCTGGAATTGAGTGCAGTTCAATGGGTTTGTTGTGGGTTTCTTATATCATTAAAACAACCACCACCAGAACAATCTTGTCTGAAGTATCAATACCCTTTATTTGGACCTGATGTACTGTCCTTTAGTAATAAAATGAAGGTAATATTAACATATATTGTAAATTTTGCTGAATGTCATTTTTAATAACTAATGTTTACAAGTGGGAAAACTAATCATCAAATGATAGTTTATTAATGACACTGACTTGATTTTAAAATAGATTTAATAAAACATTTAAGATTAGATTGAATTGTCTTAAAGGAAAATTTTCTGTGCTGGCTCATTGACGAAATGATACTGATACGTCTGTCTAAGGCCAAGGTTTAGCATGCATCTGGGTTCCTATTAACTGAAAACTGAGAGCTATGGATGTATTCTGTCACTCCTGAAAGAAAATAAAATAACAAAACAAAACAAACAACAAACTGTACCTTTTATATCTGATCTCATTTCCATGAATGATTTAAATCAATGAATTACATTCATGTAAAATGAATTCTCAAATTAGGCTGTAGACTTCAGTGGGACAACAATTTGATTCTCAGCAGAGTTGTTACTGAGGAGTTGCTTCATTTGATTCTAGTTGTCATTTTGACCACATTTATGAAGCACTGGGTCATAGGAAAATTTCCACTCCTTTCCCGAAAAAAGTTCAGCTTGTTAGGAAGGAAGCTGAATTTTACAATGTACTAAGTAAATTAAGTTTATGACAGTCATATGCTTTATTAGTGTTTCAGTGATATTTTTTCATTATTTAATTTTAGAAACTGAAAATATTTCTTTTAAATATACAATGACATAAAACAAGGTCACTCATCTTTAATTTGCTCCATTAGTCTGACAGTATTGTATACTAGCAGCTCTCAAATAATTAGAAATAAATACTAAAAATACAAGGCAAACTTAATGCTTGATTTTCACACAGACATAAATTAGGTGTAACTTTAATGAAACTAACGGATTTAAAACACAGAAAACTATCAAAATCAGGCCCTGAGTCCTTAATAGCCCTTACCACCTTTTCATTTGTCAGCTGTTCTACCTAACATATTGCAGAAACAGCGAGATATGACATGTGGATATATGTCTGAGCTAGACTGCAAAACTTTAAAAAGAGGTGAGTAACTTCTTTTACTGATGAAACCTATTTTTCAACAATCATCCTTCCTGGAGGTGTATGAGGACTCATTTGCTGAAGGAAAGAATGGAAAAAGAGAACAGGGAATGAACTTTGGCCATGTAAATTCCTGTCTTGAAACATCATGCCTATAGTCAAATAATAATTGCCTAAACAGTACTTGAAGCTCAATTTCCTACGAGATTTATCCTCAAAATGTTTAGCTTAGATGTGCAGAATATTATTGTTGAGTATTATAACTTGGAAGTATTTTAAAATTAACTCCTGGAGAATCAGCTTCTTCCTAGATGTGGTACTTATCCAGTTACGATTCACATTTTGTACAAACTTGTTGTCTAATATGGTAAATTTTAAAGTTACTTAGAAAAGAGTTCCTGTCCTGGTTTGAGGTAAAACAGAACCGATTGTGGTCAGTAACTTCGCTTCTTAGCTGGGCCTCTCTAACAACTGAAATGAACAGCATATTGTGCAGACAATGTTCACTCTCTCAGGGTGATAAGACCTGTGTTTATAGCTGATGCCCAGCCATGGTATGCAGAGAGGACCTTGCTTATACTTATTGCTATAACACCCAAGGCCAACCAACTTTGTTATTTGCCCCGTTGGAGGGTCGGAAGCGGAAAAGCATAGTGGGGTCCCACCTGCAAGGAGGAGCGAACAGGACAGGTGACCCAAAACTGACCGACGAGGGTATTCCATCCCATCTTGCCTCATGCTCAGTATAAAGGCTGAGGGATCGAAAGGTCAACGCTCTCTCTTCCTGCAATGGCCCCAGTAGCCGATTTGACCTAAACCACGACAGTTCCTCAAAAAGAAATAATTTCATGTGCTTCCTGAGGGGTAAAAAGGTAACAGTTGCAAACCACCTTTTGACGCAGATGCAGAATATCTGAAATACATGAAGACATAGTAAATCAGCAAGATAATCAGAAACCTAGGCAGGTAAACATAGGAATAATAAAAGGGATATAAATAAAATGTCAGTGTCAAATTGGAAAATGCATATATTGCCTTAGAAGCCAGCAACATTGGTGTTGAGGTTCTCATTTTTCCATGACACCATAACATACGAATTGCAATGTGGAGTCAAACCAATGGTCCATCTAACCCACCATTTTGTTCCCAGCAATGGCCATGATGAGAGGCTATGTAGGGAAGAGTATATGGGTAGAACAAACATACGCAGTATTTCTTCCTAACATTTTCCTATCCCAGAACAGACAGATGAGAATGGACTGAAGAGAATTTTCGCCAGAGTTCCCCATGTTTCAGAAAGTATTCCTAAATCTCAGAAGACCTCCCTGTAATCTCAGGATCATACTTCTGAGTTTCCGCAGTGTCAGATATTTCTCTTGTTGCCCCTGTAGAACACATGGAAACTCAAGAAAGGAAGGTTTTGTATTAACCTGGAAACAGCTAGAAGAGCTATATATCCACAAAAAATACTACTCAAGGCTAAGGAGTGTGGCAAGAAGGAGGAAAGTCATGGAGTGGATTGCTCAAGTTTCTCTTTGTCATGTCCCCAAGGACATCAGCGTCCAAGACTGCAGCTGCCTCCATCATACAAGAGGGACAGAAAACTGGAAATGCTGCTTCAGAGGGCATCTACACACCCCTCACAGACTTCTCTTCCTAACAAGGGAAGTTGATTTGGCTCCAAAATAATTTGTACTTCTGCCCCTAATTTGCTGGAATAAAAAATTATTTTTGTTTTGAAAAGGAAAAATCTTCAGTATTCCCTAAAAGGAAAGTGATATTTAAAGACACAAGTCTATTTAAAAGGTTTCTTAAATTATTCCAAATAAAATGGCAGCTCAAACAGGCCACTTTTGTGGATGTTGATCTTGGTAAGGCAGAAATCATACTGGTGAAGCTAAAGTGCATGACTTCTCAACCTGAATGGTTATTGGGTAGCAACGTATCTGTCAGGGTGACACTGACGCTGTCAAGCTATTACAGATCGAGCTCCAGAATTATATTCTGTCTGAGGGACTATAAAGGAATGAAAAATTCTGATGTTTTATATACAGGAAAATCTCAACTCTTTGATGATCAATAGAAGAAAGATGACAAATGGGTTTTTATCCTTGAGACATATGGAACTGAGGCAATTAGAGAAACCAATGAAAAACTATAAATTATTTCAGATGACTGCATCATTGTGTTTTAGATTGCTAATCTCAAATCCTAATCTGACCTATCTAGTCAAATAATTTCCTTCCTCAACTGCTCTAAATTTTCCCTATCTTTCAGACTTCACCTGTTAAGAAGAAAGAAGTAGGAATTAAAAAGAATGAGAAATAAATGGAAAAGAAAGGTAATAATATAACACCAGCACTGGTTAGATTCATCATCTGTATAGGTCACAGGAGTGACTACGAAATATAGAGAATTATTATTACAGTAAGTTAAGTAAGATATTAAGATCTAAGACAGACCAGAATACAGGTTGAAGTCTTTGCTGCATAATTATGTATATACTTTTTAAGCTGAGTGATAATTAGATTATCAATGAATATATATATCACTGAAACTGAGAACATAATGCTCAACTCTCTCCCAGATAGTTATCAGAGATACAAGAAATGATGCTAACAGAAAAGGACTTGTGTACTCAAAAGCTTGTCTTTTTTTCCAGTCTAATAAAAGATAGCGCTTTCCCTTACAAAATCTGCCTTGCTTACTTTCATAGGCCATCAAGATTATAATAAAACTATCACCACAACACTTACTTTTAAAACGCAGATGCCATTTTAGACCCCAGAATAAAAGTCTCACTACAAGGCAAGACAGTGCGAGCATGTATATTGACTCTGATTGTTTTGCCTTCACCTTGAGGAAAATAGTCCTGTGTCTAAGGAAGTCAGCCTAACTTCATCAGTGGAACTACTTTTAAGAATGTTGTTTTGTTTAGCAAGACTTCCTAGTCCCTAAAGGTTAATTGGAGTAAAGCATAGCATTAAAAATCTCCTGGTTTGGTGTACACTTTAATTTTCTTATTTTAGAAATTGTAATAAAACTAAAACTTATAGCTTTGAAAAATCTGTGCCAAATGAAAAGGAGGATTTTCTGGAGTTATTATAGACAATTAAAACGCTCCAGTAAAATTCCATGATAGCTGTGATGAGCTGGCATAGTAAAGCAACTTAGTGAAACTGTTGTGACCCATCGGAGTTTTGGAGAAGAGTTAAGCATAAGAAAGAAACTGCTCTTCCTGAGTCTTTAACTCCCAGCTTATTGCTCCAGTGCTAGTAGGAGCACCAAAACTGATTCTGAGCCTAGTGATGATATAGATTTCATACCCTTGTAGCAAAGCTGAATATTATAGGAATGAGAAATACAGCACTATTAAAAGAGAATGCTTCTGTTCTCATTTTCTTCAAAATTATTCTTAAGAACCAAGTAGTTCTCTAAGCCATAATCCTTTCCACCCCATTCTCCCCTCACAAAAAAGAGAAAAATTTACCAAAAAGATTTCCTTGTACAAAGCTCCTCAGTCCCCTGAATTAGCCAATAGTGGCTTCTTTTCTTTTGTCTCAAATAGAGAATTCTGCTCTGCTACCGCATACCTGCTCAGTTAACAGAGTGCTCGGGCTCAGAGAAATATCCCATTCATTTCAGGGAAAAATACTTCTTATGAGAACACTTGCAAATGAAGACCTAAATTTGATCCCTCACCCTTCAGCCTGGAGTATCATAAGAATGTATTTATAACAGCCTGTAAGCACAGAGACTGTAACAGGATTTACTTGGAACAGCGCTCAAAGAAGGAGTGGTTCTTGTCTCTAGGTTAAGAATAATTCCAGTCTAAAGTTTGAGAAAGGGATAAAGATGGGAATACTCTCTGGAGAAACCATATACACTCTACCTAGATAGATAGAAAAGAGTAAGGGGAATTGGACAGTAATGTCATGGCTTGTACCAAACTGGTACTGTAACATTTTTATTTGTTTTCTGCTTATGTCCTTAATTGGTTGCTGCTGTACTGCGAGGAGCAGCCCTCCAGAGTACGCAGTCAGATGACAGCCATGTTATGTCGATCCTGGGACAGATGTTGACTGATTTGTCCTCAGGAAGGATTTGGTTTCCAGTTCTATCTTCCCAGGCATAGGCAAAAGACATGTTATGAGAGGTTTTTATTTTATTCCTAACTTTGCCCTCACATGTTTCAAGCACCTGTTTATTTCAAAAAAGAAATGTTTGTGTACAAGTTGTAATAAGTTAGCAAAAAAAAAATAAAAATAAGACTGAAGTTTAGAAAATGAAGGCAGTATCCTGGTAAGAAAGAATAGGTCTCTAGGAAAAAGGCTGGAGAAGCGACAAGCTGAGACATCACATGTGAAACCTGAATGATTTTAAAGAATGCGTTTGGAGACTATAATGACTGGATTTGAAGAAGCTGCTCATAGTAAAATAATGTAAAGCATTTAATACCTCAAGTGCTACTTTGGAAGATTATAGTGCCTGTTGCAAAAAGTTTCTTGCAAGGAGTTTTCCATGGGAAATGCTTGATTGAGTCAATCAAAATACAGGATAACTATTACACTTTTTATAATTTTGCACATGACAGTCAGGATTTCATTCCGGTAGGTCATTTGATTCTCTGCAGGTGGCTCTGTTGGTTTCTGGAACAGTATACTGCGAATTACATGTTACACAAATGAAAGGCAGTTATAATTCTGGATAACATTGTATTTGATTCTACAAACATCTTTAGGCCTAATGCAAAGATTCCTTTGAATAATTTATCCAGCTAAGTGTCTGTGGTCCCAAACTCCTAATTTAAAAATGTTGATAAATGAAGTATCTCTTTAGCTAATAAATGAAGTATCTCTTTAGTTATCCTTTGTCAGCAACATTCATTTTAATGGAAAGTGAGTTTACAGGGTTACATGATTGAACTACTGAGCCAAGTCAGTGTTGGCAAATGATGGGCTAAATTATTGATGTTACACACTAATGAATTCTGATGAGAAATAAAATACAGACATTACATTTCAAGTGGTTCATAATTATTTTTGTACTTTAAAAGCAATTTTATTCTTTTTCCAAATCATACTGGTTCTGTAAAACAAAAACATAGTTAGTGATTATAACTAAAATTATTGAGTTTGAGGCAAAAATGCTCCTGTAAGTTTTCTTATGCAAGTATAATGCTATTCACACTAGGATTCTGATTTCTTCTTATACTTCTGGGAGAGGATAATTAAATTAAATGTCTAAATTTTTAAACTGCTGTCTTTAAATAAAATAATCTACTTTGCAACCATGGTTAAGAGTTCAGTAGATGAGTTTATAATCTATGATATATCAGCATGTTTACTAGAGATGTTCTGAACTACCATAATTAATTCAGGTGACAACAAAAACAGAAGACCTGCCAAAAAGGAGCTTTCAACATGTAAACAGTTCATCATTAAACCTGTGTTTTGATATATGTTTAAAATGGGTAGAAGGAGGTTACTAAACTTCAGATAGCCCAAAGTGATGTTGCAAGGTTGAATCATTAATTTAAAATGTCATTTTTCTGATTCTTTACTCACTGTACTGGATAAAGAAAATTAATTCCTTAGTTTTTACTTATAAAACCAGATCTAAGCATTTGCTCATTTGGCAACAGTATAACATCATAAATCCTATCCTTAATCTTGTCTTCCTAAAAATGGGCTTTATTTAACTTTTCTTAATTATACACTGAAGGCTTCTGTCAGTTGCTGGAAAAGCAAATCTATGAAGTGTCATTTCCTTTTCTTTTTGACACATAACAACTGAATAACCATCTTACTTGTCAGCTTATTGCTGTATTCTCTTGTCATTCAAAACTACTATTGGCTCGTTGAAGGAGTAAGTACATGCAAAACTGTTCTGGTTTTACTGATGAAGGGAATCTTGTGATCAAAATGATTGACCTTTGAGAGGTTTGTCATATTTGGCCAAGGTCTCAAAAGACAGATTCATGAGCCACAGAATCATCATCATAAACCTCAGTGTTACCTATAATTTTGCCTTAAACTTGAACACAGTACCCAAATATGTATAGCTATTTTAGCGTAAAAGTCTCTGAAATACAGCATTTTACATTAAATGGAACTATTTAGAAGGTTGTTTGCTCTGTTGCTATACAGGTATCTTTCAGCACAGCTGGTGGAAACATAATGTACATTCAAACTATGTTTTCTCTTGTTTAAGACAGTACTTCTTAAGAAAACTATGGCCTTTGTGCTATTCACTACTATTGCTCCAATCAGGATAAAACATGATTTAGAAAAATAACATTACAGTTGAGAAAAGGTGATGCTTCTCTGGAAAAAAAACCAAAAACAAAACAACCCACAAACTTTTCACAGAATTATAATAAAATACTTTGAGACATTTTGATTGTGTATGTGCATATTGTCCCAGATACTCATAACAAACTTACTCAAACCAAGACAGCTCAGCTCTGCAAAGAGAATCAAGAATTCTTATTCATTTGGCTAAGAAGAACTTGAATTAATTATTGCTGGATTTTGAAACACTGGTGTTTCAACCACTTCAACTAATTTTTCTATAATAAGAAGGACTCCCCTGAACTGTAGGTAGGGCTAAGAACATTGCATATTATGAAAGTTGCCAAGTATTTGCTTTCATAGGATCCATTATATTTTTTTCCCCAACAATATATCAAAAATTTAGTCATTGGGCTCAAATGCATGATTTTTTTGGTAAATTTAAAAAATGACAGAAATGGGTCATACACGACTACCAACAAAATTTTAGAGCCATGAGGCCCTGAAAACACACTTTACCCATGCTTGGTAAATGTCAGCTTGAACTCAGTCACTCTGAAAACTATATTTTCACAAACGTGAGCCTTGCAACAGGTAAGACTTCTCCAGCAGTAGGATCTCAGGACTGCTGTGATTTGGGTTGGGTCTAGGGGCCTTATAGTAGAGGTGTCCTGCCTGTGCTTTCATTTTGCCCAGTAGATGCTGGAGGAGAAGCAAATTACTTGATTTGAATGGGACAGCACAAGAGCCAAAACAGAGCAACAGTTAGATTTGGAGAAGGCTTACAAGGAGATAAAATTGGGCTGCAGAGAAAGAAAACTGTCAGTGGTCTGTCAGGTGAGGGTAGAGGCTGGAATTAGAAGGGCCAGAGCCCAACTAGAACTTTACCTGGCTACCCCTGTAAAAGACAATAAAAAATGTTTCTATAAATCCAATAACAACAAAAGGAGGACTAAGGAGAATCTCCATCCTTTATTGGATGCGGGACAAAACATTGTGATCAAGGATGATGAAAAGATTGAGGTACTTAATGCCTTCTTTGCCCCAGTCTTTAATAGGGGTTTAATAGGGTACCAGTTGTTCTCTGGGTACTCAGCCCCCTGAGCTGGAAGACAGGGACAAGAACCAGAATGAAGCCCCCATAATCCAAGAGGAAATGGTTAGTGAGCTACTACAGCACTTAGATGCACACAAGTCTATGGGGCTGGATGGGACCCGCCCAAGGGTACTAAGGGAGCTGGTGGACGTGCTCACAAAGCCACTTTCCATCATTTATCAGCAGTCCTGGCTAACCACGGAGGTCCCAGTTGATTGGAGGTTAGCAAATATGATGCCCATCTACAAGAAGGGCCGCAAGGAGGATCCAGGGAACTACAGGCCTGTCAGTATGAATTCTGTGTTGGGGAAGGTTAGAGAACAGATCATCTTGAGTGCCATCATGTGGCACATACAGGACAGGTGATCAGGCCCAGTCAGCATGGATTTATGAAAGGCAGGTCCTGCTTGACTAACCTGGTCTCCTTCTATGATAGGGTGACTCAGTGGATGAGGGAAAGGCTGTGGATGTTGTCTACCTAGACTTTAGTAAAGCTTTTGACACTGTTTCCCACAGCATTCTCCTGGAGAAAGTGGCTGCTCATGGCTTGGATGGGCGTCCACTTTGCTGGGTTAAAAACTGGCTAGATGGCCGGGGCCAAGTGGGCCCAAGTGGTGATGAATGGGATTAAATCTGGTTGGTGGCCAGTCACAAGTGGTATTCGCCAGAACTCAGTACTGGGGACGGTTCTCTTTAATAACTTTAACAATTATATGGATGAGGGGATAGAGTGCGCCCTCAGTAAGTTTGCAGATGACACCAAGTTGGGCGGGAGTGTTGATCTGCTTGAGGGTAGGCAGGCTCTACAGAGGGGTCTGGACAGGCTGGATTGATGGGCCGAGGTCAATGGTATGACGTTCAACAAGGCCAAGTACCGGGTCCTGCACTTGGGTCACAACAACCCCATGTAGTGCCACAGGCTTGGGGAAGAGTGGCTGGAAAGCTGCCTGGTAGAAAAGGATCTGGGGGTGCTGGTTGACAGCCAGCTGAATACGAGCCAGCAGTGTGCCCAGGTGGCCAAGAAGGCCAATAGCATTCTGCCTTGTACGAGGAATAGTGTGGCCATAGGACCAGAGAAGCGATTGTACCTCTGTAGTCAGCACTGGTAAGGCCCCACCTTGAGCACTGTGTTCAGTTTTGGGCCCCTCACTACAAGAAAGACATTGAGATGCTGCAGCATGTTCAGAGAAGGGGAACAAAGCCAGTGAGGGGTCTAGAGAACTAGTCTTATGAGAAGCAGCTGAAGGAATTGGAGTTGTTTAGTCTGGAGAAAAGGAGGCTGAGGGGAGACCTTATTGCTCTCTACAACTGCCTGAAAGGAGGTTGTAGCGAAGCGAGGCTTGACCGCTTCTTCCAAGTAACAAGTAACAGGACAAGAGGAGATGTCCTCAAGTTGTGCCAGGGGAGGTTCAGATTGGATATTAGGAAAAATTTCTTCACCAAAAGAGTTGTCAAGCGTTGGAACAGGCTGCCCAGGGAAGTGGTTGAGTTGGCACCCCTGGAGATATTTAAAAGATGTATAGATGTAGTGCTGCAGGATATGGTTTAGCGGTAACCTGGCAGTGCTAGGTTAATGGTTGGACTTGATGATCTTGAAGGTCTCTTCCAACCTAAACAATTCTATGATTCTATGAATTGGCAGGTCTCAGAGGCTGGGAGGTGGAAGAAAGTGACCACTGGTTTGAAAAAAGATGGAGGCTGGGACTTGAGGAAGCGACAAGGCAACAGAGGACAATGCAAATCAATAGGTAGTGCCAGAGACTAAGGCGGGAAAAGGAGGTTGAAGGGAGAGCAGAAATGGCTGGTCCAGTGGTTTGGGAATGAGTCAGGTAGAGGAGAGAGGTCTGACATTGATCTGGGAGGAGATGCAGCACTGACTCTGGGCTAGGAAAAGTAGAGACTATGAGGCGGAGGGACTTTGCATAGATAAAAAGGGTGAGCAATAAATTACTGAATAAGAGATAGATGACAGCCTACTACAGTTGTTATTTACTCCATTAGTTAAAGTGGAAGATAAGTGTATTGGTACTAATTCTGCTGATGATTAAGGTGTCAATATAATGGTTTACACTCTTGGAAATATTAGAGTTTAAAAAAAGATCTTAAATGAAAATTATTAAGATTACAAAAACAAGGTACTAAATTTAAAAATGTTAGGATTGCAGTTATTTCTATAAACTTAATTCAACCTATTTTGTGTAAACTTTTCAACACAGATTTTAGTTATTTAAGTAAAAAGTAAAATTTATGCTACTTAAAGAAATTGAAATCCAGTAGCCTTCAGATTCTGGAAAAGGCATCGAGCACAACAACTTCCATGTTTTTTGAAAACTTTTCAATTTATGATACAGTGTTTGAGCACATTTTTATTCCATCAAGTTTTAAACCCTGAATCTCTCTATCAGGGAGTACAGAGAATAATCTGAGGCTTAAAGATTGCTGTAGCAGTGACATGACTTAGTGGATCAATTTTGAAGAAGCTGGAAGTCATGCAGTTTCTCTCTTCTTGTCTTTTAAGACCTACTGGTTTGAGTAGCCCTGCTGACAATAAAAGCAGTAGAGACAATAAGCTTGCCAGTTCCTTAGATTTGACTGGATCTTTGAGTGTTTGGCCCACAAATGTAAGTTATAAGAGTTACAGGTGGAAAGAATATGAATTCATAGACTGCATTTCTGGATTTTATTTATCTTTAGTGGGAGAATAATTTTTGCTCAGTGAGAAATGAAGTTTGTCTTGTAGTCTCATCAGTTAAAGTCAGGTATCAAATTACTTGTAGTAAACTTTTAATTCTGTAAAGCTGTGTTTCATTATTTAAAAAAGTCTCTATACCTTTCTACTATTTAGCACATTTTAAATTACTAAGACATTTCTCTGTGTGGATGTTAGAAAGTGTAAGAAAGCGGACAATTAGGGCTACTCTGGTTATATTTAGAGATGGATTCCAGTAAGTGGTAGTGAACACCGAAGAAATGTAACACTTAAGAATTCTTCTTTTAAAAGAAATCTTGAAATAATCTCCTAGATTAGATGTCATGCTTCCATTATCTCCTAGGTCACAATTTTTAGTACTCAAAATACTCATACATATTTCTGCACAAAAATTGTATCTTGAAAATGTACACTTTCAAACAAACTAAACAATTTATCATTACAACAATCCTGGTCAGGATAATCTTAAAAATATGAAACTAATTTGTTTGCAGAGACGATCTTCTAGCCTCCATAACTGATGGGCAACTAGCAGAACTGTTTTATCTTCCTACTATATACTAGAGCTTCTAGGTGACAGCCACATTTCTAAACGGCTTGCTTCATATCACATTTGCTTCACATAGTGAAACTTTCAAGTGAAGCCACAGAAGAATTAGCCAGTTAAGACCACTATAGGTGTTCCTATGCATGCCAGGAAATGTTCGTGGTTATATCAGCCTTTGGGCATGATGCTTTGAAAAAGAGAGAGTTTATGCGAAGCATAAGAAGCTTGGTGTGCTAAGGTGTAAGTGGCATAAAAACGTAAATAAACGCAACTGAGTTGTGCCAAATGATATGTACACCTTACTTCAAACACAGTAAAGGAAATAATGTCAGAATAAAGATGTCAGAGTTTTGCCATGTGATAAGCAAAATCAAAGACCATGAAAATGAGGCAAAGAAATGAAGCAGGTTCTAATTTCTTCTATGAATTGGGTTTATTTTGAGATTACTTTGCACTCTCTCACTAGAAGGATCCCTCTCATCATGCATCAACAAAATAAATGGTCATGAACATTTTGTGTGTCTATTCCATGGCAGCTGTATTTGCTGCTACGCCTACATGAGAAGTAAATTCAAAGATTTTGGGGAATACTTGCCTGGGTCATCAACCCAATCTAGAAAAATCTAGACAAAAATAATTACTTTAAGGATTGAAATAGAATATGAGATCATATTTTGAAGAATTCCAGATGTTATTATTCAAAGTTCATAAGCATTTCAGAGGAAAGCCCTATATATATTTAGAAACTATATACTGGGTGCTGATTTCCAAGTTTCTTTAGAACCTGATTAACCAAGTAGCAAATTTTTCAACTCAGAAGGATTACCCCCATGAGCAGGAGCAAAAATACCAGGTCTCAATTGCCCTTTAACTGCATAAAGTAAGTATTTTTTAAATGAATAATAAAACCAGAAAAAATTAACGTTGATATTTTAGATGGTTACTATGAATAAATGCGATTAAATACAAAAGCTTAGAACTAATTAAAAGGTGTGCAGCCATGTCCCCTTAAGAAAAGTTATCTGTCATCCAACCCCATATGTCTCCAAGACAAGGCAGAAACAGCAAGACTGCTAAAGTGAAATCAGCAGGCAAAAAAGACACAACTGAGTGTAATCAGCATAAACGGTGATAACTCAACCCATAACAGAGAAAAACAAAAGAGAAGGCATACAGATTTTGAAGAGCATCACCCTGAGGGACACCATAACACACCTGTGTTAATAAGTTAGAGAACAAAAGATGTACTTAAATTGACTACCATCTGACAGCTAAAAAGCAAGTTAAGAATGAGTGGTTTACAGAAAACAAGAGGGCAAACCCTGCTTTTAACACACAGGATTACAGTTGGTCCCGGCCTTCGTGGAACTGCACTGGCTCTTTCCCGTAAGGGGGTAGAACAGGGTGCCACGAAAACCACAGATTTTGCACAGTCAGCAAAACATTCCCTCTGGTAAGATGCAGTATCCACTGAGATGCCCGCAGTAGATTCAGCAAAGTTTCAAAGCCCTGGTTGAGAACAGTCCTTTTTCTGCTGACCTCTGCAAAATTGCCCAAATAAAGACAATACAAAATACATCAAAATGCTTTTCTAGTGTAAACTGGTATAGTTCAGTACAGTGGAATCATCTGGAACTACAACAGCTTTGTCAAAAAATTTTTTAAGACTTCAGGATAATCAAGCAACTTCAGTACAACTGAGGAAAATACATAAATAATCACAGCATCCTGCAGCCAAAGCGACACTCTGTGGGTTGATGCATCATTCCTTTGTGCCTTATGTAGCAATTTCCACCTAATGAAAATGGGTAAAATTGCTACCAATAAGAAGTTTCCAAACTCTAAATTCTGATATTCTATTTTTATATCACTTTGCACTGGTGTAAATGGCTATCAAGGGTGCAGATCTATTAAAAAATAAGCCAATAAACTTGTATTTATTAAAAAGGTATCTTTGTCATGCCACCTGGGGCAACCTGGTCTAGTGGGAGGTGTTCCTGTCTATGGCAGGGGGTTTGGAACTCGATGATCTTCAAGGTCCTTTCCAACCTAAAACCATTCTATGATTCTATGAAACACTTTAATATTACAATGAGGGTAGCAAGGATGCTATTCTTTCTGTTAGCACTTTGGACCCCAAAATAATTCTGGCATAACTACAGTCAAGATAAGTCATTTATAAGGATGGACTAAGTTGAAGACTGTCAGGATTAAAGCACAGCCACAGTCCTAAATAAAGCTACACCTGCTGTCATATATCATTTTGGCAATTAGATAGCTAATTGAACTTACTCAAGAGCCAAGTTATTGAAACTCCAAAACATTATTGGGAAAACAAAAGTCATTAACATAACAAATACCCTGCCTGTACACTTTTGGGAGAAAAGGCTTTACATTTTTGTCAGATTTTTCTAAATTAAAGAGATTACTTTTATTATTTTCTTTCAGATTAAAAATGTATTTAATGATTGTAGAAGGATTTTTGAAGACTGAAATCCTCCAGCAAACTATAGAATACGGACTACACCGACTGTGATGGTGAAATTTTCCCCACATTGCTCCTTCACATTTCTTCAAACCCCAACCAGAAGAGCTTTTATTTGAAGAAAAGCTGCCAGTGACTTCAACAATAGCCTTTGCTCCTCTCCTACCACATAGAATGTCCTTTGACTATTAAGATAATTAAGTTTAGGTGAAGAGTCAGTGTAATCTACAGTGGAGCTCATAGAACTTTCCTTGACTACCGTGATAAAAAAAAAATTATCTTTTCAGAGTCTTTTCTGGGCACGTATGTAAACTGCCCAGAATGAAAGGAGAACAGAGCAGTGCTCATGCACTTCTAATGCACTTCTAGTGCGCTTCATGCACTGTAATGCTAATCTCTCAAATTCTGCCACTGGTTGCAATCAGACAGCAGTAAAGGAATTTTTAAAACTTGAAATGGGTTAGAAAAAAGTTAGAGCATATGAAGATGAAGTAGTTTTGCCCAAGAAACAGTTCTGCATTTTACTCTACAAAAAATGAAATAGATGAAGAGCCAAATTTGAAAGTAGAAATCATTTCAGTCATTGATCTTTGCTCTAGCAGTTGATTCAATTGCGAACATATTTTTTCTTTGCTGTTACTATGGAAGAATCTCTTATTCCCTTTTTTAACATCACAACTGAAATGCTCAATTTTAAAAATCCATTTGCTGCCAGAAGTATATTCACAAAACACATGGACACTAAGTAGTCAGTCAATCATTCCTATTTCCAAAGCAAATATTATATGTTGAAAAAGCATAATGGCTACGAGGATCATAATATAAAACAGGGAATATATATTTTAAAGTTTGATTGAAACAAAAGGAGCTTAATATAAATTAAAATGGCATTTTGTTTTTAAAAAACTAGTAATGTCACCACATATAATATAGAACAATAACCCTTTGCAAAAAAATGGGAAAAGCTAGCATTCAGTAGAGGTTGACTCCCATAATTCTGCCTTTATGGTTCACGATCATATTGTTGGTGCTTTGGATAATTTTAACACATTTGGATAATATTAACAAGTCTTCAGGCACATAGCCACGGTGTGAGCTCAGAAAGCATGTACTCATTTCTGCTACATACTGAAGAATGCTTTTTGGTCTTCTTTCTCAGAACAGAGACCCAAGAGGAGGTGCAGCCAGAAGGCACTGTGTTCTGGTTATGACTCCCTGGTAAAGTGCAGTGCTGCTGGGTAGGTCCAGGCAGACCAAAAACCTGTCCAGCCAGTGCTAAGGCTGGACAGAGAGCCAAGGAGGTAAATGAAGGACTCTTTGCCTTTGCTACCCAAAGCATAATCATAGCAAAGCAGAGGTTCTGGCCCTAGGACATTTAAGATGGTGCTGGCATGCAGCAGCCTCTTACAGCCAGGATGCTTCTTTTGGGGACAGCAGCACCCCCAAAGGGGACGGGTACTATAGCCGCGTGCTCTAGGGGACACACTGCCTGCGTTGCATCCCGGTTCAGGTTAGTACAATTACCAAAGACAGTCGGCTCAGCCCAAGGGCATGCTCAGCCCAAGGGCACACATTAGCAGTGTGACAGGGAGTGACGCTTCGAATTAACAGTGAGCTCAGATCTGTGCTTAACTAGCTGGGTGGATGACCAATGGCAAATCTCTGGCATCGGTGCCAGGTTTGGTGCTAACAGAAACTGGTCCCGGTACCCTGCATATAATTCTTTCTGAAATGAATTAGAGAGACTGGACACCAAAGGAGCTTGCCATCATTGTAAAGCTCTCCTCTTAATTTAAAACTTTTAGGGACATTTAATTGCAAGCATGTATTTTTTTTCAAATTATCATTAACAAAATCACTTTGCTATTAACTGGGATCCCTACTAAAGTTTTGCTTTCTTTGGTGGTTATTAAAGGTAATGACTAACTCCACCAATACCTGTTACTGGAAACACCCTCCTCACTAATGGCTTTGGCAATGTCACCTTCTCATTACAGGCCTAGTTCCTCCTTCTCAAGCACAAAGTCTCCTGGGCACTATGGTCTATCTGCAGCATTGGAAGCAATTGGAAGGCAAGTCCAGACTTTAAAAATAGGCTTAGTAGTGTAGACTAGTGATGATGAAACACTGGTCAAATCTGTCTTCCAGTCTGAGGCAGGTCTTGGTTTTCACATCATAATTCTCCCAAAACACTGCTGCTCTGTATAAGTGGAGAGTGTTGCTAGTTAAAAAGTACCTGGTGAGAAGGGCAAAACCCCCTCCATTATCTACTTTCGAGTCTCTCTTGGATCTCACCCAGGTCATGGCTTCTGTAAAATATTAGAAAACACTTAAGCAGCCAATGTACTGTATCTACTGCCTCTTCTAATTCACTCTTCCTCTGTGATTCACCTGCTCCTGTTTGCTCTCATCAAGGTAGCTGCGGGGACGCAAGCTCTCGTGAGCGGGAATCACCGTTTTGCTGCACACTCGCACACTGCTCAGCACAGTGGATTCTCATCCTCAGGCTTGAATGCGAGACAGACGCTAGGAACAACAAACTCGGGGTATTTCTTGCTGAGAAAAAAGTAAGGGAGAGGAATGGCTGCCAGCATCTACTTTGGAAGTGTGCAGCACTATACTGAATGTCATCAATATAAGAACTGAATTGACAGAAGGATAGATTGATCTGACAATAACAGAGATAAAACAAAGACACTAGTCCATATATAAATAAATCACTGCTAAGACCTCTAAAATACAAAAAGATTGTGTGGCTGAAAGGAAATACTCTTCTATACACCTTGGTAATTGCTCTTAGCTGAACTAGTTTCCATTTTAATTTTATATATTTTCCTTGTTCCCTATTTTAATAGTAAATTATTATCAGTCAAACTGCATAAAAACATAGCAAGAATCTTAGAATACCAGAAAAGGATCAGAATATCAGAAAAGGATGTCATGGATAGTGGACAGAATATTCTCCAGACTTTGAACAAAATGTTGTCTTTGGTAGGTCTGAGGTACTGGGATCTGAACATCTCGAAATGTTGCCAGGACTCACACCAAAAAGCTTAGTTTAGGCCCACTTCTAGGTAGTTGAGCTATTTGGGGTGACAAGATTTACAGACACAGCTTCTCAGCATGAACGGCATATGTGGAAAAATTTATGCTAAGGTGAAGGAATTCTGCCAAACTCATTCATTGTAACATGGACTAGTTACTGACATAAGACTTCAATTGTATATGAGGTTCACAGTACAGCTATTAAAATACTGTGTAACATTAGATTAATGTAAAGATTCATGTGTGAGGCAGCCAACTGCCACCTGTGGCTTCCGTGTCACTGCTATTATTTTTCATGAGCTTTGGGCCACACATTGATCACCTCTGTTCTTCACTCACTGTTGGAGTAGTTGCACACAGGAGAGAACAGAAATCATCCCAGCTATCCCCTCCGCAAAGATAAAAATGGACCTTTTCCAGTATTTCATATGCTAAATGAGAATTTTGAATGAAAAAAAGTGCAGTTCCCAGCTTACCTGTTTTCAGTGGCACACAGTTCAGTGCAATATTTAACAAATATAACACTTCCCCAAATCCATAATACTAAGAGTATTAAAAATCACTAATAAAGTATAAAATCTGATTATATTTTAATTTTAATTATTTTTTCTTGACTTTCTGATTTTAATATGACTAGGATTTTCTAAATCTTTTCTAGAAGTAGAACATATATGGAAATTTGGAATTTTAAAATAAAAATCCTCTTAGTGAGATACTGAAATCAGATCATGATGCTGATGCAATTTAATAGATTTCTACAACTTATTCAAGTTAGCTTTTACTTTAATGCATCAGATATTAACTGTGAAGTGCAATTACATAATATTAAAATGTAATAAAATTGTTTCTGCAACCATACAACAAAGCCTGACTGTTAAAAATTAGAAAACAAGGTTTATAAGAATATGCTGCACTAAAGCTACATCAGCAATATAACTTCTTTTGCAAGTAGTAAGTCTAGAGAAATTTTTCACTTAAGTCTTTTAAAACCCCTTCACAAACGCCATCTGGTTATGGCCATTAACTATGGGAAGAGATTGAAAGGAGTGGTTTTACAGAAATATGAATAAGATACCATAGCACAAGACAAAAAGAACATTCACACTGTATTATATAGTAGTTATTTTCCCTAGTAAACATATATATCCAGGGAACAAGTCATAAAACGAGAAACCATACATTGTTGGAAACCATTTTTAAATCTCATAGCCCCCCCAATGTTGCTTTTTTACAAACAAGGGAAAGTCATCATATAACTGAGTTAGGAAGGTGTAATACTTCTAAAAAATAGTCTCCTGCTAAAGAAATTAAATACGAAAATAGTGAAAATGACAACATTGTTTACCATGGAAATAATATTTGCACAAAACAGGACACAGTAACATTTTCTAAAACAGAGCAGCAGTACTAATGCCGCTTTATGTTTCAAATATTTATATCCAATATATTTATAATAATCTTTTCAAAGGTTCGTGAGAAATAAATCTAATCTCCCCCTTTTTTTCAAACTACGCGTGGTATATGTGCTAACTTACTGAATTCATCCTTCATGCAATTCCAGTTTATTAAAGAGGTTAAAAATTTATAAAACTCTGATGGGATATGGTTTTAATGCTTCATCACACTACCCATCATTTGCTTTTCAATCTAGATCAGAATGATCTTTCCGACTTCCCTGCAATCACCTACCTGCACAGCTAATATTTTCTGAGCGTTCTCCTGAGAGGCTGCCTGGATCCTCGCCAGCCCACCGCCACCGCAACGGGAACGTGAATGGGAACAAGGGGGGGGGGGAGGTGGGGGTTGGGACAGGGGGGAGAGGCAAAAAGGAAGGGGAAAGGGGGAGGAAGGGGGGGAGAAAAAAGAAAAAAAAAAATTAAATTCCCAAGTCAGAGTAGGAGAGGAAATTAATGGCAGCGTTCAAGAAGAATGATGGGGGGAAATATAGAAAGCAGTCAATAGCCCATTCTGCGCTGTACGGACCTGACAGGAATTTCACAGTCTCTTGGTTTTTCAGCCCACTCGTGTGCATTCATCAGAAACCAGTCACATCTGGCTGCCAGGATGGGGGGTTAATTTTCTCTAAATGCCTCAGCAGTTTTGTTCTAGCTGAGGCAAACTCTGTGACTGCAAAGCTGATGAGTAAAATATTTCTACTTCACCCAGTTTAACTCAAAACCGATAGCCTCGGGACATATTGAACCTTTCTTAAAAAAAATAATCTTTTGAAGCTTTTTGAATGGCACATCAGGTCAGGCCAAAGTTTAAAATGCAAGTTTAAGACTTTGATGGACACAAGGGCTTTTTTTTTTTTTTCCCCTGTGTAAAGCTTATCATAGCTTGGCAATGTGTGCTTTAGTGCATGACAAAACTAAAGAGAATTAACTTAGCCATCAACTGCTCAGGGAGAACAATAACAGGAAAGAAATTTCCAGATAGAAGTTCCTATTAATCTACCTAGCTATAACCATGTGACATGAAAGCATCTAACAGCACTAAATTGCACTGAATGCGGCTGCTGAGAGTGACACTACTTAAAAAAAGGATTTTCTATAGACGTATAGAAAAGATAACACTTATCCTCAGAACCGCATTCAGTGCAAAGAATCCTAACTGAAATTATTCAAAGTGGAGGCACTTACCTGTTAGGCTTTTGCTATTTGCTAACAGTAATTATTGTTACAATCTACAGCTAAGACTGGTATCAGATTTCCTTAATCTGTACGTATTTGGAACTGATAAACCCAGTGTGGCAGGTCCCGGTCTAGAAGAAAAATGTTTCAGTAAGATCTGAAAATCTACCAGCACAGAATGTTTTTCAAAACGACTGTGGGTTTTGGTAAATTCTGCAAACATTGCTGCATACTCTAGACTAGTTGCAATTTAGAAAATGGAAATTTAACCCACCTAAATTATTGCTTAGTGGAAATACATGGTTTTGTGTTTCATCAAGTTAATTATTTCAATAAATTCCACAGCTATTGTTAGCATGAGGCCTTCAAGAGTATGCCTGTCAACCAGATTAACACAATGGATTGTACCGTTCCTTTGGAAATATTACATTTCATTAAGGTCAATGCCACAGGTCAATAATTGGATCAGTTATAAAAAAGCTTTTACATGATAAGATATGACTGCTCTTTAGGAGCAAGCGCAGTGTACCAGGTGAAAAATACACTTTTTCAAAAGAATGTAGATTATAGTAATATCAAGTGAGCTATTACAGCCTAGAGAGTAATTAATGCACATTTTCAAAATTAATGGCCTGATTTTCAGAGATACTGAGTTTCCACAAGTCCCATTAGATTCTACAGAAGCTGTGAAGACTCTGCATCTTTGTAAATGAACCTATAGAATATTAAACCAGATCTTTGTACATAATTTTTTGAGTCCTGCCCATGTATCTTAAAAATAACATGAGAGAAGTTAGACAAACTCAATGGAAAATATAAAAATTTCAATCTGAATCACAGCCAAAACCTGAACTCTAATAGGAATATGTTTTCCAGTTTGAAGAACCTTTTCTGAGTATCACTGCTCCTTTCCTCCTGTTTTAAGAATTATTTTTTTTTTCCTGAAATCTATCTTTCTGCGGGTCTGCTGTTAATTCAACTATTTTCAGATGTCATGTTTTTTGATACCATTCTGGAGTCTGAAAAAGAATGCAGGTGAGAGAGGAGAAAAACATAACAACTCATGATATTTTAATAAAACCTACTCTAGCCCTAGAAAAACAAATAAGTAGAAAATATTTTTGTATTATCAAAATCCTCATTTTTGTAAAAAGGTAAAATAATTGCAAGATAAGCTGTCATGACGAGGAAATGGTGGCTGGGAAAGCACATGAAAGGATTCATCAATGATGAATGGTGAAAGGGATCAGTGGCTATCCAGTTCAACACCTATCTGTTGGGGTTTTTTTTTGTCTTGAGAGAATCAAAAGACAATCAAAAATGTTGACGTTGGCTATTTGAAAATTGCTATAGTATTTACTGAGAAACTCACAGTTTATAATGGCTGGTGTCCAATACAATCTTCACTAATGTTTCTCATTTCAAAGAACTGAATAAACACTTGCAAATTACAAGTCCGCGATAGCTGTTGTTACTATTGTAAGTATCCCTGCATCTATTGCATGTCATATTTTGAATACATTTTATTCTGCCTGGCATAATGGAGCCTAAACCCAACATTTATTAATTTTACTAATATTAATTGCAGCATAAATAATATTTATGAACACAACTAGAAATACATGTCTGTGAGAAAGCAACAGCTTGATGAAATAATGTTACCTGCAAGCTTAGAATAAACTGATGGACTCACTAACTCAGGAGGGGCCATGCAGTCTCCTGAGTCGACTGCAGACCCTTAGCTGAGCAAACAATTTAAAAGAGAAAAATCCTGCGTAACCTAGCTAAAGAGCACTTCCAGCCCAAAAGCAGCCTGTAGATTTCATAGGTTTTGCCATGATCTCTCTATCCCTACAGGTACTGATACTTTTCCCTTAGATCCTCTTCTCGATCATATAATACACATATAGTTATTTGCTTCTCCTTATCTTTTAAATTGTGATTACGCATAGAGATGTAAGAAGGCATGGCATGCATGAGTTGCATACAAGACATTATTGCTAAGTCCTTCATTTTTCATTGCTTTTTTTTCACTATTTGAGAAACATGCTGTTTCCTAAGTATTCCCAACACATTGAGCCAAGTGTTGACAGAGAAGGTAACAGCATCTCCAACGGTCAAGGTTTAGGAATGTGTACAGTAGCCAAATATTTGTATGAAAGTCACTTTATTTCTGACATTTACTTTGCTGTAGGAGCAGGACTGAAGGAAAAAGGAAACAGAAAGACAAGATAGGTCCAGATTTTGGGGATCCCAAAGGAAAGGAAGCACCAGGGTCCTTGTTTCTGTCATTCTTGGACCTGCCATGGCTGCAGCTGATACAGGTCTGCTGTTAGTCCCCATAAAACAACTTTCTGTTAATGGGACTGTAGGAGTTTCTGCAAGGATCAAACTAAAATTCATCCTGCAAGAAGGAGCAATAGCTTTCAAAGATATGCGGTGGTTTGGTTTGGTTTTTTTTTTTTGCTGGGAGGGGACAATTTTTGCAGCAAGTAACTTCTTCCCAGTTCTCATCTCCACAAACAAGGAGATGACGAGCTGATGGCTTTGCTGGAGAGGCACCTTTGTGAGCTGCTGGGGAGAATGAAGGACACTGTCAAGGAGTTGCCCTTGACATGCTGCTACTTTGGGGCTTCACTGTTGTTCTCCTTTACTTGTGTTGTGGCTCACCTCTGTGCCTCACACCAGAGGGGAGCATATGGCTCTATATTTGTTTAATTCCTTGTTTATATATGGTACTAATATCACTAATAATATGAGCGTAGATTTGGGACAAGGAGGTGTGAATTAGCTGCCATTGCCATCTTACTCGAGAAGAACCTTATGATTCGAGGTACCTTATTCTGTTCTCAACTTTAAGTTTTGTGTTATGATAAAGCAAGATACTTCATTAAATTCAGCCTGATTTTCAGTAATATGATTGAAATTAAGATAATATTTTAATCTGTAATTTCTTATTTCAGGGATCAAACTGGGATAAAAAACATGTGATACTGAAGCTGAAGCCTAATTCTTTATTCCAGTGGTATTGTTTCTAGGTCCTCACTAATTAACACTATCACAATATTTAGATGCTCTATACAGTAAAAAAAAAGGTAAATTTAAAGAAAATCCCACACAGAGAGAAGGAACTGTATCTTATTTAGACCAGAATGCTTTTTACTTTTGTTGCCTGGCAGTCCACAGGAACCCAAAATTTCCACCTGCCTATCTTTCATTACTCAGTCTAGCTGCATAGAACTAGACCAAGGCAGATTACAGACATATTTGAAAATAGACCCAAAACTAGGGGTGTTTACTTGATTAAACATCAAATGGCATGTGGCCCCATTAAGAATACAAAGTGAACAGCACATGGAACTCAGTCATGGTGCTTTTTCTCAGTCAATAACATACTACTTGGACTGCTTCAATTACCACTTCTGGCCAATGACTACAAGCTAGCATTATATTGGGTTATGATTACAAACCTAATTCTCCTCTCTGCTGTTTTTAATTAGTGAGATTCAACCAATCTGAATATAACTGTTCCTGTTGTACACCTAGGAATGAAATGAAAGAGTCAGACCCCTATGAATGAAGTTTCATTTTATTTTCCAAAATGATAATTTTCCATAAGACAAATATATTCTGCATTTAGAACACATCCTCGCTTCTAAAGGTGTCTGATCCAGTAAAACTGCAAGGTTCTGGATCACATAAAAGGTAGCAGATATTATTACAGGCAGAACTAGGATACTGTTTGTCTCAAAAGAAGATTCCCTTTAAATTTTGCCAAACTTTAAACATTTGATCTAAAAATGTGCACGGCAGGTGTTTGCCTCAGGCTGAACTTGTTTGGATAGCCCAGGCAGTTTGGTTTTTTTGTGAGGTATTCTGGGCAAAATACATTATTCTGCTCCTGTTACAAAATTATACTGATGTTTCCTTTACTAGATGCAGTATGCAAAGGGGACTCACATTTCAAAGGGGACAGCCTTTTTGTATGTGATATGACTTTTTCATAAAAATGATCTGGTGAAAACTGTAAATCTTTGGAAAACTATTGCCTGCAGATAGTCACTGGTAAATTTTTCCATTGCTACCAACCAAAATTTTTTAAAATATTGTTCTCTGTAAGCACTCTTGAGCTTCTCACAGGTCCTACAGTTGATCAGATTGTGTATGTACGAGCCTTGCCAAGCAAGTAAGAATGCTTATCTCTACATAACTCTACTCTGTACATAAACCATCTTCACAAAGCAATTTGTCTTACATTAGGTCAGGAATACAGCACTGAAACTTGATTTTTCTCTACAGTGTCTGTTGTTTTGGTCTAGAATGAGATTCACTACTGATAACAATGTGCCTATCTGTGTATCAGCGTAAATATCCATCTACTGGTGCTCAGCAAACTTGGAGAAAAAAAAAAAGTCCTTGTGAAAATTGAAAGGTATATTTGGATCAAACTGTGAAGTCTGTGTTAAGGATGCCAAGCTGTGACTAAGAAATCCAACTGATCATCAAAACTGGTGCAATTCTAACCATCATAGTTTAATCCAGGCTTTACATAGCTGTGCTAGGATACAGTAACATCAAACAAGTTGATCCAAACCTAGACCATAAAAATGGAATACTAATTGCCAGTGCAATATTTTACCAGCAAAAACTGATTTTGTGAGTTTTCCTTCAAGAACGAACTGAAATTTCCTTTTCCTTTCCTGAAGTGTCCTTTAGAAGCAGCCTGAAAAGTAGGAAGCAAACTCAGCCGCAAGGTTCAAGGAATAGAAATTTCTCTGATTACAGAGACTTCGAAACACAGCTACTCTCAACAAAGGTTCATTCCAGACTGAAAACAATCTAAGGAAATACAAAATGAGGCATTTAAAAGAACTAGCAGCTGAAGATGATGTTGCAGCTACACTAGGAAGTTAGAGCTACTTACCAAGTGACTAAACCCACTTTTGGATATTAAAACGAAGAAGAAATGGACTAAGCCGCTGCAAGAATGGAAAATATACATAGCTGAGACAGATGAGAGAAACAGATGGGCAGAGCATTTCCAAGAAGTGTCAATAGACTCAGCCCACCACCAATACCATATTTTGATGAAATATTATGAACCTAAACCTTTTAATGTTAACAATAACCAATTGAGATGTCAGCAATACACACAGCAACCCAGAAGCTAAAAATGTCAAGGCAAACAGCAATGATCATATCACAGAGAAATGGAGCACTAGATCCCACCATTTAAACAAAACTCCTAGAATTATTCAGAGAAAAAAGATCTCTCCCTCCCTCCTTTAAGAGGAAAGGTTTGCACTGCAATAGCATACTGGATGTAAGACAAAGTTGGGCAGAAATCTTAGTAAGCAATAGGCTGGGTTCCGCTCAGGTGAATATGAATGAGCTAGATACAGTCATAGTAGGGGCCATCATAAAATAATACATCATTAATTCTTAAAAACACTCGGAAAGCTTACGTATACCTGCTATCATATACTGAGCATGAATCAGGTTCACACTGTGAAGAAGGAAGAGAATGATGGAAGTCAAAGTACACTGTAATGATGAAGGCTCCTGAAAGTAACCCTGCAGAAATGTATTACATTCATATCTCTGCCACACTGTACCCCTGGCACTTTAACCAAATCACTTAAACTCAGAGACAACTGCAAAATTTGTGGTCTCTCTTTTTTGGGCGGCATCCAGTTTAAGTCTTGAATTTCTAGAGCTGATTAGCAATGACAGACTCAACCAAAGACACTGGGAAGACCTGAAATGACAGTGTGCCATGAAAAAGGGTATATTTCTGATATTACTGTACCAGGGCTAGATCTGCAAAAGGTTTTAGGTATCTGATTGCCATGTTAGGCAGGTAAAAACACAGTTATTCTATGGTTTTGACAGTACAGGAAACTAAGATTATTTCACTGAATTATTTTATTAAAACATGACTCTGTTTTACATTCAGTGAATATAACTCTTTCAACACCACTCTTGACTGACACTCATATAACTGGTACCTGACCTTCTGGTACCTGACCTTCTGGATTCAACATAATATTATTTTGTATTTCTGCAGTAGTCCCTCTTGAGACATCAGTTTATTACAAAATGTAGCAAACCAAAATGCAATTAACAGAAGTATTAACTACTAGTCACTGCTGTCAGTAGTAACCTGCTATGATTTTCAAACCTAAACAAATTACCATTACATGTTGAACAGAGACTAATATGTCACTTCTAAATCTACACTTACTCTATTTTCAAATGATGCTAATCTTATATCAGAGGACCCAATGTGTGTGTCATATTAATTCAACAGTGCGCTGTGAATGCTAAATTCTATGTAAATGACATAAGCCTTATCAGTTCCATTCATTGTTACAACTCAAACAACGGCAATTACAACAACTCTACAGATTTTGGCGCGGTAAGAATGGCAGATTTATTAGCAAAATCCAGTTAATATTTATCTTTTTATACTATTCAACTACCAAGTTACACCTGTACAATATACAAAGCTCCTGGGTAATGAGATATTTCTTTATTGTCAAATCTGCTCCACAGACTGCTGGTAAAGATTACATAGCTCATTTAAATAAAGCTTTTTTGTCAACAGACTGGATATACTTTAAAAATGAGTAAAAGCCTCATGAAAAAAACAAATCTCAGCTGATGTTCAAGTACACATGAAAAGATGCACTTGTTTTTTGACCTTATTCCAGTTGTGAATGCTTTGGTAAGCAGATTAGCAACGTTAAATTTTAAAAAAGGAAAACTGTATTTCAAGATCCACTGAAAAACAAACGAAGAAAAGCCTGAAAAATCAGAGTACAAGTCTTCCACTAAAAGTGGCACTGAATGCAGACAAGAACAGCCGTCAATGGAGAAAGAAAAAAATTAGAGACTGGTATTGTGATTTTTAACTGCTGTCGGGAGAAAAAGAAGTAAAAGAGACAATAGAGTAAGATCAGGGTATCTTTCTGCTTAATGTGGCTACTTACTGTAGGCGTTTTTAATACCCATCTGAAAATAAAAAGTATGCTTTCTATATTAGGGTCCTGAAAATGTAGCCTAGAGTTTGATACTGACTAGATATAGAATACATGTGATATTATTCTTTCCTCAAAGGTTTTTGTACTTGCCAATGTCTACTGCTATACAAGGGAAATATATCTGTACTTATCCAGATGGCTCTCTCTATATCATTTAGCAATACTGATAATCAAATACTGGTATTTCATCCCCAGGAGCCTGAAGCCATGAATGGAAATATCTTGAAAAGGTGCAGATAATTCCACTTACTCCAAACCAAAGGTTTATATTTCTTAATTCTTTTTTGCCTCCAAAGCTCTCATCTGCAAAAGCCTACAACTTTTCCCAACTTTTATTTGGTATTTGCACAAGGCCATTAGAGGAACATGTCAGACAGCACAAGCTGAAGTGTCAAAACCCTGCAAGTAAACAAGATTGCTCCAAAGAAATTCGTGACCTTGCCATTAATTTCTCCTGTTAAAGCAGCCATAATCTCTAATCATTCTTTTTACAGACTCTAGTGCTTACTCCAAAAAGAAGAAATTGCACAATAAAACACCATATCTCATCCTCTGTCCCCTCCTAAAGGATTTCTGGAGTATAATTGTTAACACATTTTTCAAAAAACAAACTAGCACTCTTTTGACATTTAGTGTTGCTCAGAATTTTTTTCATGAGCTTGTAATCTTAAAACTAAAACTAACTAACATTAATATGAATATGTTACCCTACCTTCCCAAACAATTTAATAGTGAAGTCTAAGATAAGCTCCATCTTTGTGAAGGGTGAACTCATGCCTTCTTTGCTACCTTTAAAATACACTAAGATTAATTACCAAAAAGTACTTCAGTTGTAGACCTAGCAGAATACAGAGACAGCACCCCGCCTGTCTTGACTAAGGATCATCAAGTACTATGATGATAAACTTTCATATTAAGCAGTTGCTTCTGATTCATATGAAGTATCTCCTGACCATTACAAAACAGTAAAATGAAATTCAAAGGAAGAAAATTTATTTTTTTCTAGATGACACATACATTTATCAGTTATCCCCTATAACTTCATGAGAACTCAAGGATCATATATATCAAGCCCATCTTGCATTCTGGCCAGAAACCAGCCTGTTGTGACCAGACAGTACTGCCATTTTTTTGGTATTTCAAAGCCTTTGCCACCTGGCTATGATCTCACCAGAGCTGTTAGTCACCAGCCTGCTCCCAGGATTTGTGCAACATGACCTGGTGCCGTGATAGCCCAGGTTATACAATAGGAACCCCCACAGTTGCACATACTCCTGGATGCTCGGCTGAACCCCCACCAGCATGCCTTTAGCCATGACAGAAACTTGACTTTCAGTTAATCATCTGAGGAACGACATGGCCTTCAGCTCAGCAAAGCCAGGCTTTGAACAGGCATTTCCCATGTGGGTTTGCACAATACGGTGCCCGAACAGTGGAAGCAGCCCAGAGGCTGGATATTCTGCAGGGCCAACTTGTGCACGGAGAGGTAAGTGTGCTTCCTGGAAGGCAATGAATCAATCAGAAGAACAGCTGGCCAATTAAGATGTGCATAACTTCTTGCCAGATGTTACCTCTGTACTGATGGCTGACTGCATCTTAGAGATGCACATTGTTTCTCAACCCCTGGGGCTACTTTCATACTGTTAAATAAACAGAGCTAGGAACCGTTCTGTGGCAGTAAGGCTAAGTGGCACAGGCTAGCTTTGTCCATGCTATGTAGTCCACTACCACTTCTCAGTCTTATGAGATAGCCTCACTGCCCTAAGACACAAATAGTATTTTAGGGGGAGGAGGGGTTAACGGATGAATGACTGAATTAATGTGAAGGCTGTGTTTCAGCCTATGAAGATGAAACAGAGAGTAGGCATTGCATACCCTTGGGTATGGCAAAGCCTCTCGGGATACTGGTAGAATACTGTATTGTGCTGAGGAAACTAAAGCTGGTGCTGTCCCATCCATACTCCCTGCTTGAAACAGTCTCTGATGCATGTTATTCCCTGACTCATGTTAAGCCTTTTGGAAAATGCCAGCTAGCACAAGCCAAAACAGGTCATGGTACCATAAATATACAGTATGGAGGACTATGGAGCAGGTCAAGCTAGATCCCTAACCCTCTTTTATTTTGTAGACTATACGTTGCCTTCATGGCCAACAGTATCCTGAGCTTCCTGTTGAAAGTGTCTTGGAAAGAGCCAGATGCACACATGCTCTTCATAAAAAATACCTATTGAATTCATAAATTCATAAAAAGAATTCATGGGCAGGATGGGATTAGGAACGGAACATGAAGGTTGGAGAGGGTCCAACTTCAACAAGGAGGGGAAAATAGACAAAATATATGTGCTGGAGGGTATTAAAGTAGGTTGGGTTAGGAACTACACTGTGAAGGGCAAAAGGGATATCTCAAGACTAATAAACTTAAGTCTTTAAGTCATCAACTAACTTGAATTTGACGCCCTGAGTCTATCTAAATACTTTTTTATTCTTATCTAGCACCAGAGATTATATTCCAGAAATCTCATGAAAATTCTTCAACCTAGTCACCTCCTTCCCAACTTTGACTCTAGCTCTGATTCATATCTTTAGGCCAGACAGCTGTTTTCCTTCTTGCTTGTAGTATTTTAGGGGGAGGAGGGGTTAACGGATGAATGACTGAATTAATGTGAAGGCTGTGTTTCAGCCTATGAAGATGAAACAGAGAGTAGGCATTGCATACCCTTGGGTATGGCAAAGCCTCTCGGGATAGTGGTAGAATACCGTATTGTGCTGAGGAAACTAAAGCTGGTGCTGTCCCATCCATACTCCCTGCTTGAAGCAGTCTCTGATACATGTTATTCCCTGACTCATGTTAAGCCTTTTGGAAAATGCCAGCTAGCACAAGCCAAAACAGGTCATGGTACCATAAATATACAGTATGGAGGACTATGGAGCAGGTCAAGCTAGATCCCTAACCCTCTTTTATTTTGTAGACTATACGTTGCCTTCATGGCCAACAGTATCCTGAGCTTCCTGTTGAAAGTGTCTTGGAAAGAGCCAGATGCACACATGCTCTTCATAAAAAATACCTATTGAATTCATAAATTCATAAAAAGAATTCATGGGCAGGATGGGATTAGGAACGGAACATGAAGGTTGGAGAGGGTCCAACTTCAACAAGGAGGGGAAAATAGGCAAAATATATGTGCTGGAGGGTATTAAAGTAGGTTGGGTTAGGAACTACACTGTGAAGGGCAAAAGGGATATCTCAAGACTAATAAACTTAAGTCTTTAAGTCATCAACTAACTTGAATTTGACATCCTGAGTCTATCTAAATACTTTTTTATTCTTATCTAGCACCAGAGATTATATTATATTAAATCTCATGAAAATTCTTCAACCTAGTCACCTCCTTCCCAACTTTGACTCTAGCTCTGATTCATATCTTTAGGCCAGACAGCTGTTTTCCTTCTTGCTTGACCGAGAAGTCAAGATAAGGTGACACAATGCCCTTCTTGCTTACTAAACATAAGCATCTTTTGAGGTTTACAAAGAGTCAGATTCCCACACCCACCACATCTACACATCAGCTTCTCAGTCACTTATCCTGTATGACTCTTGCTAGCATTCTCACTGAGACCTCTAAAGCGTTACTTAATTCTCTGATCTAAGAACATGGCACTCAAGCAGGCAGTCCTTGTTAGGACTTGACTGTATTTCCCCACCACCATTATCTGCCTGTCTTCAGTCAGGATGGACATTGTATTACAAAAATGAGCATTACAGGGAAGGAAGAAATTAAAATGGTGTTCACAGAATGGAGTTTACAATTAGTTAGATGCTTAGCTTCAGTCTGTCATGATATGTATTGTATTAACGAGCCATTAAGATAATTGGAATAAAATATTGCAGGTCTTGCCAGAACCCTTTGTGCTCAGAAGGGCTTAAGGATTCAACCACATTTCTATAGGAAACACAATGTGAACAGACGGAAAAGGCTAAATGACATCACACACTATCAGTAATTAAATCATTCAGTAAGTACTGTAAGTCATTCATACAAAAGTCTCAAATTATAAGAAATACCACAGCTGCCATGTAGACTCAGATAATGTGATGTAGGTTAAGACCTAATGTTAAGGAGAAGTTTGAACAATATTCCAAAAGCACTGGTTCATTGTATTTCCTTCTTCTAGTTCTTAGAAGAAGAAAGATGAAGGAGAGGAAGAAGAAAGACAAAGAAAGATGAGGAAAAAATTTAAAAACAAGACCAAGAACAAGAAATAAGAAAGCAAGTGTCTGAGAAGGCAGGAATTGGAATTCTCTACCCTGACAGTGCAGCTCTGTTTCAATCTGCAATATTCCCACCTCAGTATTTTATAAAGAAGTAAAAATATGGAAAGAATACTGTTGCAAAAATTCCCACATACATCATTTGTAGTAACTCTTCGAAGTGTATGAGTAAACAAACAAACAAACAAACAAAAGGTTTCTTAACTTTCGTTGATCTATCTGCTCATCTATACTCCACAATATCTTCCCCTCTTCAAATTTAGAGAGCTGTCAGTAAGTAGATAGTCTGCTATTGCGTTTACAGTCTGAATTTCAAAGTGCAGTTCATGTCTCTTCTCGTATGTGCATGGACTTTGAACAGGGCAGAATATTCAACTATCAATGGAATAAAGAAAAACTGTGCAAGCAAACAAACCAAAATTGTTTTCCTTCGACAAAATTGCCACAGATAATAGGACAAAGAACCAAATATGGCACACAAGATGGCTAATAACACACTATGCTGCTAACCAGCACTGAGTCAACTACAACAATGTAGGTTTCAACAGTGCTGTTTTTATGGCCAAGGAGACCATTTTCATTATTCTGTCTTTATTTAGTCATTTCATTGATCAAAATGTTCTTAAACAATTCTCTGTGCTTTTGCTTCTAAACTTACTCAAGCTGAATTCTGTTGTTTCCATGTGCGTATCATATTTCCCTCACTTTTCCTCCTCAAGAGCATCCACAGACTGGCAGCCATCAATGAGATTGTAATGCTATTGTAAATTATTTATTATATTTCATAATGATAAAGCAGCACTTTATGTAGCAATAAGATAATGTCTCTGGTATAGTCCCTGATAAAACCTTCAATCACAAGATCATATTCCACTTGTCACTTAAAAATTTAATGCAAAAGCTAAATAACCTTTCATTTCCTGATACATTAGGAAGTTTGCGGCCACTTCATCCATTTCTAAAGGGAAAAAAATATAGGGCATTCCTATTTCCTGGAAGGAGCAATTGTAAGATTCACCTACTCATTTGTCACCTGCAGGCTAAGAGTGCTACTGGGCACTCCCCTGGTCCCCTTATCTGGAGAACCCATAGAAGCACAACACATTTTCCTCACTGCACAATGAAATTAGGGGCCCTCATACGGCTGATGTGCATATGGGTCTTGTCCTGTTGCTGAATGGCGCAATAGCCACGATGTGCACCCACAGATCAGAGCTGCATGTGCCCTTCTTCCAGAGCACAGACAAAACCTGAAACAACCACAGCTGCATCTTGTATTTCACACCCCGCTTTCAGGAAAAGGGGAAGAGCCGAACAGTGAAGGAACAGTGAAGACAGTCAAACAGGACAATCATATTTTCGATTTATGAGAAAAGCAAAACCCCAGAAGCAGCAATGCTACTGAAATTAACAGCAACTAAAGTCAAAATCACTCAGCAACAGCAATGGCTCCTAGGATTTGTCATTTTTATGTTGCAGCAAGGAAACTGGAAGTCCTAGGAGGCCAGGCTCTAGCCCAGATAGATCCATGCCTCATCCCTTAGCACCACAGCAGGGAGCCTATTAACACTGACAAGGCTGACTGCCCTGGAATTGCAGCCTCTTAAAACACTGACATTCTTGGCCCCAACGGCACAAGACCTCAGGACCTGTGCCCCAGATTTCGGGGGACACCTCAGGACCTCCAGGTGTCAAGTGTCTGGCTCTTGCGTAAGCCGCCAGAGTTCCCGCTGCAGAACTGGGACCACAGTTTCTATTACGGGGGGTCACAGAGGCACAGTCAGGCTACCCAGACCTCAGACAGTGTGTTGGGAGGAACCGTGCTGGAGTCACAGACTCCAGCCTAGTAAGGGGAATTCAGCATCACCCTCAAACTCCAAGCAGGATTGCACTGAAAACTTAGTTTCTTTTAATGATAAATTAATTGAACCCAAGATGTTAAATAAATTGCGACCTCATATTCATTAATGTTGCTGGCAGATTTTCATTTACTTGTTACTATCAGTTAGGTGTGTTTCTTAAACAAAAAATTATGCACGTCTTAAATATGATTTGATAGAAAGGTTTTCTACATAGCAATTAAAGCCCTTATTATACAGATATTATATTTACAAGGCAAATGTATTAAATACGAAGCATTAAAATAAAAAGATCAGACAAAAATTGTTGAACACTGCTTCCAAAGATGTATATATTTAATGGATGATACCTTACAATTGGTGTCTATGTACACTTTTCTTCTTAGCAAGGATTATGACTGTATAGTCATCTTTTCCTACCTTATGAAAAATTCTCCAGAACTGATGAAAATTCAAGTGTGTATGAAAACAAGGAAGTCACTGCTAGCATGTAAGCTTCAGATTGATTTTCACTGTTTGTCAAGAACTTTGGATTTTTTAATCCTTCTTTGAAATGCAGTCTGTATAAACCCTTTCAAATAGCACTTTTCCTAGAGAAGAGCTGACAGCAGTAATAAACAGGACAGAAAACACAACTTTGGTTAAACTATTTTAATGAGGAGCTACTTAAACCATTAATGACCAGAGTCAGTGACTTTGGTAACCATGAGTTAGTTGGCAGGTTCCACCAATCTTGATTTCCAAGATTCTTAACAGTCACAATTACACAAATAGATTCAGTATTATGTTATACCAGACATATGAAAGATGCAAAAAGGAATCTAGTTAATGCCTTTATAATCCCACACAATTACTTTAAAAGGATAATAAAAAGGAAAGAGAAATGCTCAGAAGTTAGGAAATGCCAGACTTAGAGTTGCTTTTGCAATGTTAATTTAAGACCCTATGTATTATGATGTGATTCATAGTCTTTTTTCCTATCTTTTTCAAAGCAATGGGTGGACTCACATTGTGAACGTATCAACATGTGCAGTTGAAGATGGTATTTCTGGGAGAGACTATTTCTGCAGAATATAGCAATATTTCATGTGAGACAGAGGTAAAAGGGGGTGAAACACTACCCGAAAGAGTTCCATAGACGCTGTGGAAAGTGAATGATAACTGAGATTCAGGAATCTTTAATTCCTGCTCAGTCTCTGAAAGGAGAGTGGCCTTAATAGACAGAGGTTCTTCCATTTCTCCCTAGGCTGACACAGACTTACTGGAAAACTCCAGTATCTCCCTGGACCACTCTTTTTTCCCCCCCAAATCATTGTTTGTCTATCCTTATTCCATCTCTTTGTCCCACCACTGCCAGTCTCCATCCCACAAATATTCAATCTAATTCTAGAAAGTCTTAATCTCACAATCCCTAAAAGGCAGTAAGAACTATGTCTTAAGTAGCCTGAAACTGAATTAGTAGTAGACTGAGGGGAGTTTTATCCCCTCAGTTTTATCCTACAAGCATGTGTAAACATTGCAAAGCAAAGGAGGACCACGGAGCAAAAACTACCACTAGACATCTGATCATCAACACGGTTACTTTGCTCTCTGGTTTTATTTCAGATTAACCCATGTGCTCTCTTGCAGGGTCTGTGACCCCACTCCAGGGTCTGCTCACAGAAAGCTTTATATCCACAGGCACTCTACGTATCATCATGCCACATCTCATGGCATATTATACATAACTTCACTTTAATACTATTTTTAAAAAAACTACGCTGGTGGATTCACATGATTTCAAATAAAAGAAAAGCTGAAATACAGTAGTACATAGTACTAGCCATCACTTAGGGCTGCAAGGTCCCTGCTGAGGTCCAGAGGACAGAAATCCACAGCCAAGTGTTGTGTAGTGTGGACAAGGCAATGGCACTGACAAGGTCAGCCTTGGTGCTGTGGAAACCAAGAAACATCATTTATGCTTGAGCCCAGAGGAGCCTCCTGTTTTTTTAAGCCTTCTTTAATGTATCGGAAGTGCCTGAAAAGCAATGCTGTCAGTTTTTGTTGCAATGATAATGCTGAAAAATGGAAAGTATAAATGTCAGAATCTGAATTTTCAGATTTGGTAATCTTTCTCTCCCCACTTCTGCGCATGTTTCTCCTCTACTTTTCAGGACACAGGTTCAGCTGCTAACAGCAGAAATAACAATGGTTATAGCTCATTTTAATCAGTTTTCCCTTTCTGCAAAAAAGAAAGCAAAAACCTGCACAATCCACATGCACCTTGCTTTCTTTTGGAAGAAAATTTGGGTGCACAAACAAGGAGGAAAACATTGTGCATCAAAAGCTTCCCAGTTTGGAAGATCAGGAGAGCAGGACTGCAGGGCACACAGCAGGTACACCTACCTGTCGGTGCAGACACAGTTACCGTATCCTAGATAACAAAATTAGGAAGCCTGTTTCAAATTAAAGACTACGTTCACTAGCACACCAACTGTTTTTCACTCCTCTAATGCAAAATAAGGGCTTATTTGGATGCTTTACACTATTCCAGAGTTTGGAAAGGCAGTAAAAAGTATACCAATAAATTTAGCTTTACGAGTTGAATTTATTTAAAAAATACCCACATAAAACCAGACTGAGATCACTTTTCTTTAACATATCTTTAAGTATTTTATTCAAAAGTTGTAAAGGGCCCTTAACCCTGACCCCTTCCAAGGTCAATCATATGCGCTATATAGAATAAAATATTACTATTTTTTTCTATTACCTAAACATATCCAGAAAATAAATCCACCAGAAGTCCAAATCGAGAAGAAAAATACATCTTCAGTGCCAAAACTACCTCATCTAAGATGATCACTTCAGTATAAAAAGCTCTTACGTTGTATGGAGGCCACACAACAGAAGATAACATTTGTCTGCAAAGTCAGATATAATACTATAGATAGCAAAGAAATGCAGAATTTTTAAATGTATGCTGAAAATCCATATAAGTACAAAGCTTTGGACTTGGTCAATAGTTTAGGAAAGCCATTTTTTTTTGGCAACTATACAATAACTAAAAGGTTGATATGTAAAAAGCTGAATGTCGTTGGACATAGCAAGATTTATAATACAGAGCTCACTGAAATACAGTCACTAGGAAGGTAGAAAAAGTAGCTTATTATATCATACCCTCTGATAAATATTTATTGTATAGTTCAAGAATACATCTTAATAAGACTTAAAGGCTCTCCTAAATCAGATTCCCCAACAGAGTATGCATGTTTGTTACCAGTGTTTTTTTACTGCAGGACATATCTCTTTAGGTAAAACAAAACAAAAAAACTGATACTTTTTCTCCCCAAAACTGGAAGGGGACAGCTTCACAGGCATTAAAATAGTCTAAATGAGTAAAAAGACTGTACAGTGATTTTAATTTTGGATAAATATAAGATTGCAAATACAATAACTCGTAGTGAACATCTGTTTAAAGTACTACTACATCTACTAATCTGATTACAATACTGTATGTAGGAAATGAAACAATTGCATTTGCATGCTTACAGCTCAAGTCTGTTTTATTTCCCGTAGATCATCTATGTATCTAGACAGGTGTGCTGGCTTCAGGCTATTTTTACTGCAAACCATCTGAAATCGCAACTGTGAACCAGTTCTGCAGGTGAGAATTTTCCTGACAGAGTATTTATATTTGAATTTGAAAAGTCATCTGCAGCTTGAAGGAAGAGTATATTACTTAATGAACAACCATGGCCATTGGTTTTAGAGTTGGCTTCCTTACTGGGATCCATATTTATAACCCTGACTTTTAGAAAGACTGAGTTTTCCCAGTAAATACGGAGCCACTATTAGCTACATGCTTAAATATAAAGGTTTAGGTACCTAGCATGAGGCACAGGAGTTTAAAAGCTTTGCCCAACATCTAAATTAAATAGTATTGTGCCACAAACTGGTAAGAACGGGAACTGCAAGGTCTCAGAAGGAAACCTGCACCCACGCTGCCTGTCCGCTCTGAGGCTTCACTTACTCAAAGAGCTTAACTTGAAAACTTCTCTTACACCTTACAAGCAATGACTGTTTGAGGGACAACATGAAGTTCCTATGCGCTCAATATTTAACTTCATTTCAGTATAACTTTCTTATCTGACAGATTTTTAACTATTCCTTTTCATAGCTTCAGAAAAAAAACACCTCAACCCTTTTTCTAATGGGCTGCTGATCAGAACTGTTATTCTGATGGTGAAATCCCAACGGGAAACATGTTTCAGATATGAAGTATTCCCTCCAGAGTCCCTGGCAGTCATACAAAGAAGAACTTCTTGATGTATAAAGACGGTGTCACCATTGTCAGAGAATACTACAGCAGGAAATGAACCACAAATAAAAGCAATGTCTTTCTTCCTAGGAATCAAAATAGTTGTTTTTTCACCTACAATAATTTTTCAGAATAAAATCTTGACGAAAACTTGCACACATTATGAGAAAAAAACACTTGGCTCTAGCTTTTTTAAATGTGCGTATACTTAGGCAATTACTCAAGCTCATAATTTATAGAAGGTAAGCTCATACACAACATATAGAGAAGGTCTCCATCAAGAAATCAAAATATAATTTTATAGAAGGTGAAATAATGTACAGTTCACAGCCAACTTCACTTTTCCAACAAATGGAGCCATAAATGCAATTTTCTGTCCTTTGCTCTGAAGAATTAATTTTAAGGTATTCATATTTTTCTTCAAGTACATCTTAAGTCTCAATTAAACCACAAAAAGCTACAATAAAGTAACATTAAGAACCAACTTAAACCCATCATAGCAAGGAAATTCAGACTTAGGCTAAAAATTTTGTCTCAGTCTTCATCTTTAAATCACTCTGTTGTGGTTAGGGATTGTAGGGCTTGGAGAAGTGTGTGATTTTTCATACTGCACAGTACATATGTTCCAGCACTTAGGTTAAAGGAAAGTCAGAATTTTTAGCCTTAACTTTGAATTTCTTTACCTTTGAAGGCTTAACTCAAGCATCTATAATTACTTTAACATGAGCTTTTTACATTTAAATCTTTTCACTCTGGACTAGAAAGTGGAATTCTGAAAGCTCCTATTTTGCTGTGTACTTCAACAGCACTTTCTAAATTTAAGGGATTGAGCACCGCTTACTACATGAAACTGAATATATGCATTTTTAAATGGCACTTAGACATGAGTGGCTTAAAAGTGGTAAAAAAGGCTTACCCATTCCCAATATAAGTTACAAATTCAAACATTCGGGCATGAAAATCCTTTCCTTAAGTTGTTTTCAAGCTTCATCCTTTTTTCTGCAATAACTAAAGCAAAGCCACAGTAGCTGCAGCCATTTGCATCTAAGGAAGAGATGTTTTGCTTTGGTGATATAGTTAATGAGTCTAAAAATATTCAGTATAATAATTCTGTCAAAGCCCCCACAGTCTCCTCAATGAGCAGAAGCCTGCAGGATTCCAATGGGGAGCCAAGTAATGAGCTCTCAGCATTCGCTCCCACACCGTCCAGACGAAATATACTCGGGCCTCGACGGTTCCACATCATTAGCAACATGAAACAAAGACACATGCTTGACTTTAATAAGCGACTAAAGTTGCTGGCTTATTAGGCTGTCACTGCACATAAACTCTATTTCAGTGTGACAAAACAGTTCCCTGCAAACAACAAAAAAGGGGGGGGGGGATGGAAGGAGGGGAGCACTTTAGGTTGGTATAATTTAATGTAGTAAGTGATGGAACAGAGTTGAACGAAGGCACGCAGGAAGTGATGGGTTTCTGACACCGACTCTCACGGGCATGCCACAGACCGCAGTTTCACTGCTGGAGACGACGGTTATGGTGGGCTGCAGTGATCAGACTATGGGCATATGTGACTGAGTTTTAGTTGATATTCCTGCAAGACAGGAAGTAAAGAAGCTTATTTCCCACTGGGAAAAGGTTCAGGCATGATTAACTTGGGCATGACCAAATAGGTCAATGATATGACAATGAGTGTCTAGCACAATAATTAAGTGGGAAAATGTGTGTGATTTGTTTCTTCTTGTTCTTCACATACCAATAATGCATTAGCAAGGATTCATTTAATCTCTTTCATTACATAAAAATTGATAGCAACGCTGTACGATAGCTGTCATTTGAATATATTTCTTTAAATTATATTTATCACTCCAGCAAAATAGTTGCACTGATGAATACTCTTCAGTGTTTAAACTTTAATGTTTGACTTGCAGAGCTACCGAGAAGCTTTTTAAATGTTAATTTCTGCTAAAAGTATACGTATATAGACAGAAGAAAATATGATAATATTTACATTTAAAGAAGGGTGGCTTTTGATCTTAAGTAAAATTAAGCATTAGGGATGTGCAGGAAAGAATCCTCCTGTGCCACAATATTCTTCCCAATTTCAAACATTTTCCTGTTTCATAGGAGCGTGACACTGAGATCACTCAGTTTTTCATATATGAAAAACTAGAACAGAGGAGTTTACTTATGCCATAAGAGTCAACCACCAGGTGGCTATGGCACTTGTCTGAAGGTTGAAGATCAAAGCTCAGGTTCCCTGTTCTGCATTAATTCAGAGAAGGCATGGATACTTTCATGCACTACAGAGTCACCAGCACAGCTTCAGCAGAAGAGAATGAGAAAAATCTAACCATACACATTTAGAAATTCCATCCAGATCAGCTGAGACATCCAAACTGTCCCTGATCCAAACTGGGTTTACGCAAGCCGAGTAGAAATATTGTTCTAGGCCCTAAGAGCACGTTTCTGTTAAAGCTTCTAAATAAAGTCCTATGAAGGATTCAGTTCCAAAAACCTGCCATTTTTTTCAAGAAGAAAGATTTCTTAACCAGATACACTCAGCTTGTTTGAATATTTATTTAATCCAGAATACTTCTCATAAATGTAATTTGTTTTCTGAGCTCCTTCTCAGACTCTTTTGATAATGGCAACATGCTTTTAGGAGGCAGACATCTTAAACACTATTATTGACATGTTTATACATACAATGGCAGGCATGTTTAGGGGAATAATATAGAGATGAAAGGGTAACAAAGACCTGTATTTGGTGGGAGTTCTATAACAGTGTTGTTAATTTGGTTTTTTGTTTGGAAAATGCTGAAGAAGAGGGATTAAAATAACGCCTTTATACTTCCAGCTGAGATGACACAATTTAAAACTACCTCTGAAGTTGAAGACAGAACCTCAGTGTTCTTTCAACAGGGCTATCCATAAGAATTTCCAAGGGAAAAAAATTAGGTTATCTTTTGACACTGTGAATTTTAACACAAAAGCAGTGGTTAATCACAGCTTTTATAATTGAGGAAGTGGAAAGATCGAAAGCCGAGAAAAAGAACAGAAGCAGTAAGTTGCTCTCCTATCAGTACCCAACAAAAAGAGGTAATACATAAATAATAATGATAGGGTACACTATAGCAAAAAGTATAATCACTTGCTAATTTCAGACATAATCTCAGGATAGTTCAAGTATTCTAACTCAGGAAGTTTGAGCAGAAAGCAACCCTCACCACGAAGCTCAGGCACAAAGTCTGGCACATAGCCAGGCCCAACTCTGTACTTACTGATATAACAGCATCATAAGAGTTTACGTGATTATCGGAACATAATCCTGAAGGACTGCAGTGCATTTAGAGAGGACATACATCCGGCTCTCCATCATTACATACAAGACTTACAACTGGCTGCCTCTCCCCAGAAGCGGGGGGAATGACAGCCAGCTCACCAAAGGCTTTCCCAGAGACATGGAAAAAGGAGGACCAAAGGGTGTACGTGAAACCTGAAAAGTTCTCAGCTCTGCAAGTAGTGAGCACTTGCTAACTGCCTCACAAGGAACACACAGCTTTGGAGTCAGACACAATGAACACAGCAGATAGGACAGATACAAGTAAAACAAATACATTCTGGAGAAATTTCCAAATTTTGAAGGGAGTACTATCTGGAGAGGAAAATTTCATTATGGAATCTTGCATTTATGTAGTTATTCAGCTCTTATATAGATCCAGATAGTAAACACTAAACACCAAGATATTGTTGGAGTTACTATCACAAGTCCCATAGCACAAAGCTGACCTAGGCAGGCTAGGTAGGCTCACATGTTTCTCTTAATAATCTCAGACAGTTTTTCTAAACAATATAATTCATTTTGAACACTTGAAAAGTTTGTATAATTTATATTAAATGATAAATAAATACATGAAAGAAAAATAAAACGCCCAAATTTTTCCTTCAGCAATAATACACTCACAATCCATAACTAACAGGAAGACAAACAATCCATATTTGGCACAAAATACTGAAACTCTATTTATACCCTGGTTCCCAGTTGATTTAAACCTTCATTAGAAAATATACAACTGTTAGTGCAGAAAAAATAGAAATATCTCTTGTAATAAGAGTAAATGATATATGAATGAGAGCCAGACACCCTTTGACACACGGCTGATAAAACCCCTGGCTTCAGGCATGCTACTGAATTGGAAACTCTGTTGGGGTAGCACCCCATACAGAATAATGTGAGAATAAAATCATACTATAATAAATTTATCTTAGTGACAATTTTATGCACCATTCGCTACTGTTAATTTAATAAAATACCCTTGCAGGGTTGCTGCCCCAGTGTCCCAGATCGCATGTTCCAATACCAGACTTAAAGCAGCAGCTGGACTTCACTGAACTGATTGTCAGTCACTATTCAGTGGCTGACAGTACTTTTAATGATCATGGGCAATACTTTAGAAAATTACAGCATTCTAGCTATAATTCTGAACTAGAACTATCTCTTCATTTAACTCTGGAAGGAAATTATGGCTGCAGGAATCTGGGTTTCACACAGAGGTTCAGAGTAGCTAAAGATCTTTCAAGTACCGTAGAGATTCTCTTAATGGCTTGTTTGCTATACTTTGATCGTGTTGCATCTAAAGAGAAGAAAATGGATGAGGAAGGAAAGGGGAACATATTTTATCTTATATACGTTGATTTAGTATCTTTAATTAACTCCCCTTTATGCTCCTATGTGTTCCTTTACAGATATGTCAGAAGCATAGCAGATGAAATCATTTTGCAAGGAGATATAGGCTTATCTCTTTCTCTGTGGTCTCTGTTCTTCACAACACCTCCTTTCTGGGAAGAAAATATGTTCACAAATTATTGACTAAGGAAACCAAAGATAATCCCTTTTACAGGATGCTCCACATGGCAGCAGGGAGAAATCAATTATCCTAAGGCTTTGTTCCTCCCCCATAAAAGAAAAATTGCAGTTTGAAATATCTGGTGGGTATAGCATCTTCCAAATGGTAGAAAGTAACATCAGGCCTCTTGATGAATGTCAAAATGTTAACATGGAAGAAAGCTGGTTATCTGCATTCTACCTGTGCGTGTCTCAGATCTGCTCTCTGATAGAAAGGCTATCATTGCCACGTGCCTTCCCAGTACATTTCAGCAAACTGTACATACACATTGGCATTGGGCAGTACATGTACCGCAAGTGCTTCAGAGAACTCTGACATTTCTGACCATATACAAAACCTAATATTACTAAACCAGGGAGGAGGGGGCAGGCAGAATTTATTTAAAGAGGCAAACAAGCATACATACAGAACTTCAGATTGCTCAGGGAAGCTATTAAAGTAGTCCACGCTTTTCCTGAATGAGTAATTGTTTTCAAAAACGCATGTATCAATGGCATCACCACAGTACAACCTGGTGCAAACTGAAGTTCAATCAGCTATTCCTTGTGATAAAACAGCTCCACCTTTATTTCTCTCCCTGAAGTGTTACAAAAATCTAAGAAACTTCCAGAAATGTTCATTCTTGCCCAAATAAAAGTATTCTCTGATCATTCAACAGCATAATTTTTTGACTTGGGAAAAACAACATTGGCAGATTGATGATTTAATGTAAAAAATCCAAAAGCATATGTAAAACTCAAGTTGTCAGAGGGCTTTGACACATGAAAAGGTTACCATGCATCAGCTGCTCTGTCGTTTAGTCACTGTGCATTCTTTTACTCTGTAACAAGTGCTCAATGCGAGATAATTTAAGGCAGGCAGAGAAATACCGTGGTGTAGCTTAAAAGTCCTATCAATAGCATCACAAGACGTGGTATTTATGCCTCTAGTTAAACGGTTTGCATATCTGCATAAATTCTCTCCATCTACCTGTACACAGGTGCATCTTCACCTGACTGGGAAATCACGTATCCCTCACTCATCGTATGATAATTTACCATACTGCTGGTACGTGCTGCTATTTGCTGAACTGGGAGCACAGGCAGTTATCATTGTGCAGCTGATGGTCAACAACTTGTTCGTGTGTCAAAAATCACGACTACTTCATTCTTGAGGAAACGTGTGTACAAGTATAAACTTGTAATTTTGTACTGTGAGACAAAAAGGAAGCGTTTTCTGAAAACATTGTTATGGAGTTGATACGGAAGGCAGTGGCTTAAGTTTCTACAATATTTTGTTATTTATATTTTTTACCATAAAATCAACATGCATTTATTAAAAAAGCAGCAAAAAAGTGTATTTGGCAGTTATTAAAGATAGATGGAAGAACACTTAAAATTTCAGTTTTCCACCAAAGGAACATTCTTCTGAGATTTCATTGTATTACAGGATTTTTTTTCTACAGGAAACTATTTCCAAAAGCCATTTCTGCTTTCTCATTAAATTTTTACAGTTTCTGAAAGTTTCATTGTCTCTATGGTTTCTTAAGTTAATTATGAGTTAGTACAGTGTATGAAAACATTGACATGAACATACCACATTTAATAGACTAACATACTCTAAATACAACATTGCAATATATTATCTGTGTCAAAATATGCTTTTTATATGATCAAAAAGAAAAATATCAGAATTTCAAAGTCAATGGCATTAAAAAAATTTTCACAAGAAATTTAGAGATTTCTGCTTTTCAATGTAATGTCATGTATTTTTAAAAATATTGCAACTTCCTGCTTCTAACCAAGTTTAACAGATGATAATTTAGACTTTTATGGCACGATAATACGTACTTTTCTGGGCAATATAATACACCAGACAAAACTACCAGCTACAACAAACTCAGTCATACACGTTGGTACAAGAAGCTGGAATTTTCACTCCCAGCCAAGGGGGTTTATAAAATACTGACCACTGACGAGCCTGGTGTCCAGAATAAAAGCTTAAAGACAGTGAGAATAGCAGCTTAAGGACATATCAATAATGTGGCAATTTGAAATCTGGTTTCACTGGGGCTGGATAATTTTAAAAAGTACTGCTGTCGAGTGTAAGAGAAGGGAAACACCTATTCCAAACCAAGCAGGGAGATTTCTTTGCCTTGCCAGCCCAGCTGTATATAACAGGAATGATCAGACTGCATCTCTTGAATGACATGTAGCTATCAAGCAGCCCAAATACATCTCTCTTGTCAGAACTACACCTCATGACCATGGCTATGATGAGCTGGAAATTGCAGAATAATGCAAATGGCCAGCTGTGATAAGAAGTGAGCCAGCAAGGGCTGCAGAGGTCAGTATTGCTCAGTTGATTTGGACCCTATCCAACCACCTTGACCAGAGCTATCCTGAAAAGAAAAGGTGGGAACATGGGGACCTTCATGTTCTGTAGCTTGCAGACATACTTTAGTACAACCATTGCTATGGCGAGAAAGGTTGGACATCACTAGGTGGAGGACCTCCTCTAGGAGAGAAAAGATTAAAATACACACCATCTGCCATCTCTCTTATAAAAGCATGGTAAACAGAAATACACTAAGACTTACTGCAATATCATCATCTAGATCAAGAATTAAGGAGTTAAGCTGGTAGAATGAATATAGACGAGGGTGAGACAACTATTGACAATACTTATTTCTACCAGCTGAAAAATAAATACAATGAATCCTGTTCTGGCTCCTCTTTTCTTCATTCTATTGCCACAGCAGCTCCCCACTTTAGGCAAGGTATTCATAATAGGTAAATAAAAGTAGTGCAATTACTTCTTAATTATTCTTTCTAGGAAAACGTTGTTACACAACCAACTTGTAAAGATTTTAAGATTTTCTGTCTAAAATTAAAATTGTCCTGAATTTATGCAAAGCTCTGCCCTCAAATAAATGTTTCTAGTGATGTGAAGATTCAGAAAATGCTTCAACAGCAATAACTGGGATGGACGCTGTGTTGTAATAATTTGGATACACTTGACTAATGCAGTTATTCGCAATGAGGTTGGCACAGCGCCCAAAGCATTGAGCAAACAAATACAGCAAGACATTCAGTTTAGTGTCTTCCAATACCGCATTGAGATCTTTGTTCAGTCCAGGGGTATTGTGGACGCTATAGTGTACTCTATCATAGAAAATTGCTAAAATATATTTCTATTTCTTTGTTAAATTCACCAGTGTGTTTTATGTAAAAAATGCTGGTGAGGCACAAGCATTTTTAATCAAATTAGTATGCAACATAAGGCAGCTGTGTATTCAAATGGGTTTTTAAGCAATTTGGTTGTTTTCTTTATAATAACAGGAAAGAACATTTTGATTTTGAAGGTGACAGAGGCAATATTACCAGAATTAAACAATCTGAATTAGCTTTTTCATGAAATGTAATATGTTTTATGCTTTTAGATGGGATGCACCACTGCTTTCAGATGAGCCTTTCACTGTCACAGTCAATGGCCAGGAACAGAATAAGCTCTGGAGGTAGGATTATCCTCAAATTTAATTTTTTTACAAGAAGCTAATGGCAAATGTTTCTAGCAAACTTTAGGTGCATCTACGTTATAACTAGAGAACCAAGACAGGATATTAAAAGAAAAGATAAGTATGAAATTAGTAAACAAAGTTTGACATTTTGCTTAGCTTGAATTTGATGTCTGAAATGAATATAATCTCTAGAAAGCTTGTGTATATACATATAATATATACTTACTATTGTTCTCAGATACACATAGGAAGAAAATAATAGAAATCATTCACATGTATAATATGGCGCCAGAGAAACGTATCTTCCAAACATTTACATATTAACTTGTGTAACATGATAGAGATTTCTGCAAGGAGTGGATATGGGTTTGGTTTTGTTATATCTCAGGACAAGGAAGTTTTCTTTTGTTCTATAAAACTGCAGTTTGAATCAGATCCACAAAGGACACGAGTTCACGAATACTGCAAATAATAATTCTCTGGAAAATAACATGGCAAGTCAATATTTTATATCATTCTTTGACTTTGGGGTCAAGTGTACTAAGCATACAAATAAAAAGTACTGTTTTTAACTGTTACCAACAAAGTTTGTTCAGCAAATCAGGCTGGATTCTTTCTATCTGACATTTCATCACAACCCTCCTAAGTCCCCTTGAGGGTTTCCCAGTTGTACCTGGGCAAATCCACTGCTTTAGAGAAGCCCACACAGAGGTATCAGTGTGTGCTGTACATTATTCTCATGTACTCATCTGTCCTAAGGAACGCAGAGCAGGGAGATGGGGAGTGACAAAGGACAATGTAGGATGCCTACAGAATATATTTGGTGTGCCTAAGACCTTGGTGTAGCTAACTATTAGAGTAGTGTGTGTCTACACAATTCCTGACATACGCCTTCCAGTAGAATGAAAACCTGGGGACAGAATTAGCAGTAGGATGGGATTATTTTCGGCACTATTTTAATGTAACCAGCCTGGACTTTGCACTAAAATGATATGGTGTTCACAGCCATTTAAGGCCAAGAGATTTTAAAAGCTACTCCTTGGTTTAAAAACCTCTTCTAGAGTGCCAGGTACCACTCCTCTGCCCTGAGTTTGCACTAGGCTTGTGGCAGCTCATGCCCTCTGAAGGCTGTGTATGAAATATGGGTACCCAAGAAGGTGGTTCCCTTGTGGAGTGGACTCTGAGAAGAAATTCCAGACTTTGCCAAGAGTAGTGAAAAAGCTCATAGACCTAAAAACATGTTTTGCAAGTTATGCAGCTTTAATGAATCATAGAATCATAGAAAGGTTTAGGTTGGAAGGGACCTTGAAGATCATCAAGTTCCAACCCCCTGCCGTAGGCAGGGACACCTCCCACTAGACCAGGTTGCTCAACAACAAGAAGTCAACATATTCTTGGTCACAGAATAATCCTCTGTGTAAATCTTATTTTAGACTATGTAATCTTGAGATAACCTTGAGATTTCACTTCATGGTTTTTTTTTTAATTATAGTGGATTACTATCTTCTATGCCTGGCACAGAATGTGAGAGACAGTAAGAGGTTTGACACCTGGCTGTGTCACTTTATTCCTAGAAGTAACCCAGAAAGGAATATTGCTGGGATCCCAGTATGCAGAGAAAACGCAAGAATCATACGGTATGATGGGAAGAACTGAGAAAGGAGAATGCTTAGGTGGATGACAAAAAGTAGTCATTATTTCCTTGGATCTGCTGGAAGATGCACATCCAAGATGACATTTCGAGAAGGGAAACTTTTCTTGCGGTCTTTGTTGCTGTCTTTGTACAGCCATTTTGAGAACCTTAGAAATGGAGAAACACACATTTGGAATCAATTAAAGCAAACAAGTGGCATCAACACTGAGCTTCTCAACAAAAGAACAAGAGGAAATTCTTGTATACCTGCTAGTTCATCGATGCAGAAATCAGACTGCTATTGTTTAAAATGATGTTTGGGTTTCTTTCTGATTTGTTACTTCAGCCAATTTGCTATCATTGGCTGAAGGAAGCTAGGCATGCATCCCTGACATCAGCAAGGTAAGTACCATCCATATCATCATATTCATAATTACAAAAAAAATTTCTGAAGGAAACATTTGCAATACAAGAAAAAAATCTTCATAATGGAAAGCAACAGGCCATAATTAGATAGCCTTTCTTATGCCCTTTTTACTAGGGCATGTAGTGATAGGACGAGGGGGAATAGCTTTAAACTGGAAGAGGGCAGGTTTAGATTAACCATTAGGAAGAAATTTTTTACTTTGAGGGTGGTGAGGCACTGGAACAGGTTGCCCAGAGAGGTTGTTGAAGCCCCATCCCTGGAGGTGTTCAAGGCCAGGCTGGACATGGCCCTGGGCGAGCTGGTCTAGTGGGAGGTGTCCCTGCCCATGGCAGGGGGGGGGGAACTCGATGATCTTCAAGGTCCTTTCCAACCTAAACCATTCTATGATTCTATGATTCTATGATAATTCTATAATCTCCACGAATTGAGATAAGGACTCTGGCAATATAAGATCTCTAATCAGCTAGGAAGAGAGGTAGAGCATTCTGCAATATGTCAAGACAAAAAGAATTATTTGGAAAACTTTAGGCCATTAGTGTTAGCCAGAATTCTCTTGCAAGAATATTACTAGAAATAATGGTATGGGACAAGATTACAAGACATTTAGAAATGGGTGATTTAGTTAGGGGCAGACAGCATATTCACTAAAGGTAAATTACGTTTGACAAACTAGCTTGAATCTGATTATTTTAATGTTCTGTTGTTGAAGGAATGAATTAGTGTCTGCAATTTATCTGATTTTCAAAACTATATTTGATATTTGCCATGAAAGAGACCTAGTTTATAAAGGGGGAATTTCAGGCAGTTATTCAAATCGAGTGAAAATTATCTCAGGAAAATGAAAGAGCATGTCAATTAACAATAACACTTCAGGTGGAAAAACATATACAATCAGCAGTCAATAAGCACCACTTTACTTGACCTATTACACAAATTGCACTGAAATCAATGTCAAGAATGGCTAGATTTAGTGGTAAAACATATTAGGACTAACAACATTACATTGGGTTACTGGGAAATGGATAGTAAAGCTGCATCAACACAGTTTATCTCTGAAAATTAGAACAGTTGTGGTGCTTTTTTATTCTATAATTCCTCTTTTCCACCTTTTTTTTTTCCATTCAGTCATTCACTCTTCAGTTCAGCAAATCCTTTTCAGAAACTGTGAATACTCTTTTCTTTTTTTTTTTTTAAAGGGCTAGTTAACTTTAAAATATTTATATGATGCATTTATTCCAACAGATCCCAAAACTTGGATTTATCTCCAGTGATTTGTAGGGATTCATACCCGAGAGTACGAATCAATGTGCCACAGCTGCTCCCTAGAGACGGAAATTTCTAGCCTAGATCATTGTTTCATTTCTGTCTTTGTCTTGTGGCAAGAATATATCACACTCCTATCTTACAGACCTCTTTGTTCAGGGCATTCCTTCAGTCAAGCAAGGAAAAGTGGTTTGCCTTATATTCTTTTGGTTTGATTTCTAATAAAATATTTATCTTAATACAACCCTAAAATTCTTCAGGGAGCACTCAGACTCAGCTCTAAGATTATTTGTTTTAGGACAAATTGACATATATTTTAATCCCATATTAACTTTATAACAAAGACACGTAAAGAGATCACAGATCTTTGTGTCTTCTTTCAGAATTGATGGAATTACACTTTGTGAGTCTACTTGGTAGGTCAGATGATTGAAAATTTCTACCAACGCTGCTCTATGGAAAAGGCTATATAGGTGCTATTTAAAAAAGAGTAAAAGAAAAGAGAGTATGTGAAGTTTCAGCTCTACCACAGTGTGTGAAGGTATCAGCCAGCGTGGTGACGGTTACAGCATCCACCTGATGCCCAGCAGTGCATCCCCCACTTGTCTTGTGCAGGAGACATGCAGACAAGTGAGTTGGCAACGCTGTCATTTAGGGTGTAGATGTGGCTGCAGGTAAACCTGGTTTCCCAGGTTAGTGTTCTGCCATATCAGCTCTCCAAGCTGGTACCCCTGCAGACAGCATGCTGGCACAAGGGAGGAGCCAGACTGCAGCTACAACAATTTAGATTTGCTGAAATTGTGACGTGTTCTGAATGGCCAGGAAAGGTGGCTAATATCTACACTTAGGAGTATCTTCAGTGGGGCACTTACTGTGATGAAATTGGGCATCCTCCCTCAGTTCTTTCTGACCTCAAATAGGTGTTGCCACTTCCTCTATCCCTCCCCACTCCTGGCTGTACTGTATCAGTTTGCGTAAGGAGCTGGGGATCGCTCACGCCAAAACCATTCCCACAACAGAGTGGCTCATTGCCATCGCGTCCGATTTCAACCAAGAAGTAGTAATAGGCTGCAAACAACTTAATTGTTTATATGTCAGTATTTTAAAAAAAAAGAAGGTTGACAAGGTTGATTGAAAGATATATCCTTGCTGAAAAATGTCAAATAGCCACCACAAGGAGATGAAAGAGTTTCACACCTCATTTAATCAAAGGGTCGTTTACTAACCAGTTAAGTATACAAGGTAACTTCTGGGTACAGAAAGAAGCTTTATTCTAATAAAGCTTCACTTATTCTCCTGGGTCATAAGTTCTGCTAGTTTCAAGGAAAAGATTATATCTATCTAGACCTCCCTGAAGTTTCAAAAGATGAGAGTGACTCTTGCATGTAAGGTAGTCCACTAAGAGAGAGGAGCATGTACAAAACTGAACCCCAACAAACACCTCATCCAGAGGTAAGCAGAGAGATAGCTGCAGATGGGAATGGTCATATATTTGAAGTGTAGAGTAAATGTAGTTTTTCTTCTATTCTTAGTTAACATTATTTGTATCTGTGTTGTCAGTTTTTTATATTCTGAATGAGGTCTTTTACTTACAGACTCAACCTGATTTCAGACAATAAAAATTTAAAGGAGCTGGGCAAAGGTACTCTTTGCTGAAGGGGAAATGACACTACAAACCAGGCCTCTGGGACACCTGAACAAGTGTTCCAGTATCCCACCACATGCTTGCTAGATCCAAAGAGCAAGGAAGAAGCTTCCCAGCTCTACTATGTATGCCAGGTAGGAGCAGGAGTGCCAGAAGGAGCAGAAGTGGCTTGCAGTGATTGCCAGCAGCCTCAGAAGTCCCCTGACGTGCACTAATGTAGAGAGGTAAAAGCTTGAATCCTGAAAATCATGGAAGGACTGCACTCCACCTGCTGGATGATGCCAGGGTTAAGGGTACTCAAGAAGTGGCAGACTCGAATTCATATTCTCACTGTCTGATTTAGAGCAGAGGTTTGAAAGAAGATGTCATATCTTTCAGTAGCATGACCACATCTGGGACCTACATTATTCTGTGGCTCCTTCCTTCAGCATCAGTGATGAAACCTCTTCTTTTAGCATAATTTACTCCAAATTTCTTTCAGAACAGGGTTCTACTGTTAGATGAACACCTTAATGACTATTTCATCCTTTTCGTCTCCTTCAAAACTAATTATTCACAGCATGTGACAATACAGTGAGAAACCGAGACAGACTTCGCCAAGGATAATTTGTAACCTGGTCATTCAGGCAGGTGTTCTTGGGAAAGGAGGGAATGTTATTTCCAGTCATATTAATAGGATACTTGAACCTGGGAGGATACTGAACATCTGAATTATGGACATCTAAGTGAGGAAGTACTCCATCTCCCCTTGCTGAAAAATATCAAATGCTCTCTCTAGATCTACCCATTGGCTTCTGAATATCCTTTGTTTTTAATCAAAACAAACACACACACAGGTAATTTTCAGAAACCAAACTTTTGGTTTTTCCAACCTACAATATTTCTTTTTCCTTTGTCCCAAATTCTGAAAATCTTAATTTATATTAGCCTGAAATAAATTTGAAGAATTCTTGGTATTTGTTTCTAACTAAAAATTTACTTGTGTAGCTCTGCTATACCCCTTAGTGGTACAGCCAGATTACAAAAGACGGCACAGATCTTCTCCAGTATAATATTTTCCTCCAGTCTCTTCTACATTTTACTTACTTGTAAATAATTACAGTTAATGTAATGTAATAATGCAGCTGACTCACTAATGCTGCAGTCCAGACACTTTAACCTCAGAGATATCATCCTTAGATACTACTTTTAAATTTCCCAAGGGAGTAGGAACAAAGTTCCTAGCATGGTAAGAAATTGCCAGTGACAAAGCCTGCTAAAATTGCAGAGGAATTTGATTCACTGTCACTAGGAGATAGTAGAGGAATCAGAACAGCATGACAGGCCCCCTCATTCCCACCAGACATTGTTTTACCTACAAGAATCAATATCAGCAATACTGTTAACTCTATATTTTTCTTCTATGGAACCATCCTGTCTTCTGCTTGAAGCTTTTACTTTTGGGAGACACCAGTACTTGGATACTTTGGAATAAGTCTCTAGCAAAGGCTTGCACTGGTTCTGCACTGGCAACAGCAGCACATCAAGCTCCTCTTTGCTTTTCTGCCACTTCAAAATCAGTTTTTTCGGACACCTTTCAGACCACTTTGTTCTCTAGATCTGTACTTTCATATTTTATCGGCCCACCACATTTTTTAAATAATGCTTAAAAGATGCTAGTGGCTAATCTTACACACGGTAAGAAAACCATGGTCAGTAAATGCTTGACTGGGAGACCATAACATGATGAACTCCTTCCTGTTTTTATACCTTTTCTACTTGTTTTCTTAGGTCAGGGATTTTCATCAGAAAGCCAAGGAGGCACATATGATAAAAAAATAGTTTTTTTTCATCTATTTCTTCCAAACAAATCTATATGCACTTACTGCGTGCCCCTCCAATTTGCTAATGGAATGCTTTCCAAGAGCTATTGCCTGGTCTCCTTTTTATTGTCAAGGGAAACCCCCCTGATTCTGCCATTCTCCCTATGGAGAGTGATTTGTTTGAATCTCAGTATTAATAGTCTCAAGACTGCTGGGACAGCAGAAAGGCGTATCTGCTCTCAGTATGTTCCCTTCTCAATTCCATGGATGCTTGCAATGGTGGTCATCTAACAGGGGCAAGACGTTGCACAACGACATCCCTGCGCTATTCTTGCAGTCTGCGGCAGCCCCTTCATTCCTGTGCTCAGATGTGCAGCTGAACATTTATTAATGAACAATAGTGATAATATGATCTCCAAAAGGCCATGGTTGGTGATACACAATGAAGGTGTATCACTCTGAAGTGGAGCACTGAATGCCAGAACAGCTTGATGTATGAAATACACCAAAAGAGTCTAATCCGTTTAGTTTCTCTATGTTGTGAGATAGGTCTTTTTCATAAGATCTTGATCCTTGTTGTCGTAATGCTAATGAGGCCTTGAACCAAATCTGTATTAGGTTATTTCCTGTGTCTTTGTGAAAATGACTGATTTGGAAAGCTAATGTGATTCATACTAGGCATCAGTTTCTTTCCACACTGTGTTTCAAAGGATAAAGTGATTCTGCTTTCTCATGCCAAATTTCTATTTAAGCCATCTCTCATTTTTTAAGTCAATTTTAAAATTAGTCATTAACATGTCTGGTAGCCATAGTGCTGTCACTTTTCATAATGCTTCCTATGCTCAACACAAGATGGCAATTCTACCTGCTTTTCTCACAAGATGGGGTATTATCTATGTGGACAAACTGGAACAAAAAAAGACCACTGACAGCTGTAATAGTTTCCTTGAGATGGTTGCTTACATAGAATTACATTCTCATACAAATTTCTTCTTTAATGAATCCTCTACTAAATGAATTAAATAATTACTGGAACTTATAGAGTGTGTAGTAGGATTGGAGCTTGCCAGCACATTGTTAGAAATTACTTTTTCCCATTCTAAATTGAAACGAGATGCAAAAAAAACAAAAAAAAAATCTGAAACTAAAAGCTTGGAATACCTATTTTTTTTCCCCCAGAAATACCAACATATAGTATTTCTATGATGAAATATATTCCCTGAGGTCTCAGATTCAAGTGTTAAAACAGCTTGATAAGTGACCTAAATTTGTGGGAAGTAATGAGAACTGAAAAGAATAATGATTTTTAAAACAAAAAGGTGTTTTGACATGTAGACTTCCCATCTGTATAGCAATTTAATGTCAAGAAATCTGGACACCTGGCATGCTATAGGTCTTTCCCAACTATCTTGACAACTATCAGGCAGATTGCTGTGCTCAAACTCCTCAAACACTATGTCTGCCACAACCTGCCTCACTGGGACAAGTGTCCTTGGGAGTTACCCAAACTGCAGAGAGAGGTTTAATTTAAAAACTGCAGGCTGGTTGCCTCAGCTAGTGAAGCCCTGGCTCCAGTAGAGATCCTGGAGCCATACCTTCACCCGACTGGTTCAGAGTACCCATAAATACACAAGGACATTCAACACAGTCAGTTGAGAATTGTTTTGTCAAACTTTTCCCAACTAATTCTAGCTGAGACCACTCTTGATGATTTATGCTATTTTATGCTATTTTAATCCTTTCTGAGCAGAAGGTTTAAGAAGGTGCAAGACAAAGTTTCTACAATAATGGTTTACATAACAAGGTGCATTAATCTTATATGTTAAACTATTAAGAATTCTTTAGTTTTTCAAGCGTACAAGCATGGAAAATGTAGGCCTAATAAGACTTTAACATAAGTACCCCTAGTAAGGCATTTGGGATAAGTCACAGTGTAGGTGTGCTTTATAATCCTGAAAGATTCTAATAACTTTGTTTATGAGCTAAGAAGGAAAGCAAAAGTATGATTTTTATTAATTTAGAGCATTTTGTTGGTTGTTTACTGCAAGATTGTTTGGTCAGTTATTGAATGCTTAGGCAAACCATTTTGACATCAAATATTTTCATAAAATATTTGCAAGAATAAACTCTAACACTGTGACCTTAATGATGTTCTTAATATAAGTTTGAAGTAAATGTGAATGAACGTGAATTTATGTAGCTAATAAGAATGTAAATCTCAAACTGTTAATCCATGCAGTTAAAAATGAACATGTAAAGCAGATAAAGTAAGATATGGATATCTTTTGAACTTTTCCTCAGGAAGTTGTTTACTACTCTGCAACCATTCAACCTGGCTGCTTTATGTGTAAACAAAAGAAAGAAAGCAAAAACTTTAAAGAAAAAAAAAAAAGAGGGGAGTTGAATTTAATAACAGAAGCTATTCTGCCTGTTGATTCTGCCTTTTTTTTTTGATTAAATTTGTGGCTCAGTAATAATTGTAACATCTCTGTAAAGTGTTACAGAACAGACCTAACACTTATACTAGGGGCAAGTCAGCACACAGACATAGATTTCCCAGTACAAAAATCTCAAAATGGTTGGATCAGGGCAAGGTTTACCTCCTAAGGCAAGTGTGTTGCAAAACTTGCCCAAAGCTAAGTTTCCTAGTTAAAAAATATTTTCATGAACACATGAAACAAGACAGAAGATCAAACCCACCAGCTGACTGGGGACGGATGAGCCTCAGACCAGGTCTTTCCTGCAATGTGCGCATACAGGCATATTAAAGTTTATGCACATGTTAGAAGGAATTTTCTAGTAGAAGTGCTAACAATGTCCATCTCTCTCTACTTTGCTTGGTAAAAAAGAGGTGCTACCTCAGTCTGTCTTTTCCTATTCTGTTCAGCCTGTGCTGAATAGGGTTTGGAAGAAGCATATGGATGTGGGGGGGAAAAAACAATTATATTCTTTTTAATTAAAGGTAGAATCCATTAGGAAATAATGAGTAAGAAGGTTACGCTTTAAGGTAAAAAGCTGCTGGTGGAAGAGTTGAGCTCATGCAAGTTTCTTTGATCTTTTGCCTCTAAGTGAAGTTACTGATAAGCAGCAATTCAACACATGAAAAACCCGTCTACTGATCAAATTATTTGATGTTTTACAAAATACAATTTTTGTTTATTGCCTGCTACCTTTAAACTCAAAAGCTGCCATCACAACCTCATTAGCATCAACTCCTGTCAATACAGCACCAGAAGAATATTTGATCTAGAAACTTGCCGGTTTTGTGAAATCAAGGTCTGTGCATAATGGCATTGCCATCCATGACCCCCTATTTAAAGATTGTCTTCTGTAAGAAACCTGAGCCATTACAACTACTTGGAACATTGCAATTCATCTGGTTTGTCTTGATACCACAGGTGGCACTGAGGTAGAAAAGGTGGAAAGAATTCTGAAAACATCTATGAATATGCAGGGGAAAAAAGCATCTTTTCTCTCCAGGCATTACAGAACACTCAATTTTAAAAATAAATGCCTAAATGAATTATCAAATTTATATATTTCTTTTAGAAAAAAACAAAGTGATTTCACTTCCTGTAATGGGACATCTTCTTCTGGGAGACTGTAGGATCTTACTAACACTGAAGCCCTACAGACATCACTGTGTTCTGTGACTGCTTCTGTCCTACGCAGCAAAACTGTAACCTGACTATCCACCGATATGGCTGATGCATATGGAAAGGAGACTGACATCTCTATAAATTATCTCAATAACTTCCTCTTGTTATCAAACTAATAATTTGATTCGGCCGCCCGTTGTATTAATTTCCTGATCGAGTCATTTGAACTTATCGAGTTATTGATTCAAATTTAATTATAACATTAACTTGATGTTTACATTGTTTAAACATAATTAGCTCGAAGAAATTTTAGTAAATTTGCATAATAAAAAGCTTACTGAAGATACATTTTTTTACTCGTGTTTTCATATGAAACTGTCTGTTCTGTCAACTTACCATAGTGTCAAGAGCCTGAAGGCAGAAAGAACCTCAGTTAAAAATACTGGAAATGACACATTTTTGCTTAATAGCTACTATGTAATCTTGTTATACCAGCAAAACCCAAATGTAGGCTCCATTACCCATTTCTGCTCCTAACCAAAACAGCTCTGAAAGCTAGTTAAACATTTAAAAAGAGATAAAAATTCTGACATTTATTCCATGATAATTTTCATTTCTTTCAGACTGAATCCTTGACAGCATTATTTTTCATTTAAGATTTGTACAGAAATGGGAAGGGGGGCATTTTTTGTCATAATTTTATCCATGCTTTCACTATTAGTCTTGTGAAGACTTGAAGTAACCCAAGATCTCCAGATAAGTGAACTGACTAAGCAAAACCACAATTTAGAGACAGAAATTTTTTGTTTATATGAAAACAGTATTTTTTTCAGTTAGGTCAGTTGCAGGGAACAACAAAATCAGAAGGAATTAATCAGCTAAATCGACATGTGTCCATTGTCAGATTTACTTTATCTTCTATTTGGTCTTTATAAACAACAGGGACATTATTTTTAAAGCATTTAAATCCCAGATGAGCAATATACTAAATGCAGAAATATCCAAGAGGGCTCAGAGCCAGACACATGCATGAGAAAGACATGAAAATATGTTCTCTATAAAAGCATAAAAGAACTTCACTTGACTTGCATGACTTTTTGTATCAAGCATGCTACAGCACTCTTTTGATTCTAATATGAAACTATACTAAGGATCATTGCACTAATGCATGAGGATTTGTGATAATGTTGCAGAAATTTTACTGTCAAAACTGAACTGCAGTGTAATGACTTTTGTTATCATGGTTTCTAATAACTATTCAGCATGAATTGACCCTACATATGTTTTACTGCAATAATATGTCAGTTATCCAGAAAGTAAAAAAAAGAAACATAAATCAATGGGCCTCCTCCCTCCAAGCTCTTTCTGTAATGTAGCCACCTGAAGATAACAGATCATGAATACAAGAATGAATATTTTACTTACATTTTAAACCAATTACAATTTGCACAGACACTATTTTTAAACAGAACTTATGTGAACAGAAACAATTACCAAAGTTTTGTGAGACTGTGACACTTGCAGTGTTAATGACAGATTCTATTAAATAGGTTCTTAACATATAATGACATCTCATACCTCTATATTCAGAAATCAACTCCAATTTCATTATGAGAACAAATGCCGATGTCTACAGTACAATCATTGACATGTTAGCACAATACATTAGAAGTATCAAATTTTACTCATGAAACAGATATTCTAAGATCGCTCAGTACAAAAAGAAAGATATAGTAAATAATTAGATTTGGTTTTCACACATAATCATATTCCTTGCGCTAATATGCTATCCCATTGAGATTTCCAAAAGAAACTTCTGTTACATATTTGAAGGGCAGAAGGTGTAGTAGGTAAGATTTTATTTCCGAAAGTCTACCACATAAAGACAAACCTACAATTTTTTTACATACAAGATTTTTGCCACATCAAAATACGCATGTAAAAACTAATCTATCAGGGTTATATATATATTAAAAAAAAAAAGTTTAACAAAAGTTTAACAGCCCTCAAAAGCAAATGTTTAGGGAAAATATTAGGTACTAAGCTGAATGTATTTAAAGATAATGTCAAGATCCACCAGACTTTGTTCCAATGTCATCTAGAGAAGATGGAGATGTGTGATTCATGCTGTAATGAAGCTAGCACATCCAACATGACAGACATGCCATTGGTCAGTGGAAGATATCTATGAGGGAAACCAAAGTAAAGAATGTCTTTGTGGAGCAAAGTGTCTTTCTCAAAGACAGTAAACTAACAGACAATAAGAGTACCACACTTCACTGATATTTGATCAAATTAAACATTAGGATAAATATAAAAGCTTTGTGGTAGTGATTATGTATGTAATAAAGTATCTTTGCAGAGAGAAAAATTATTTTATTTTTTTCAATGACACTAAATATTACATATATATGGTCTGACCAACAGCTATCAAAAAATATGATACTTTTAAAAAATAGAACAGCAAAATGTCACCTTGAAGTCATATAACAGTTATATCTCTACTGTCATCTGAAATCTCTATTAAATACTGTCCAGAGATAGTATTGAATGAACTTTAGCAGATTCTAATGTCTGGCACACAATAAGAGTATAGTTTAAAAACCTTCAAATGCTTGAATGTGATTAAAAAAAATAGACTAAGTCAAAGGACCATAATAGGAGCTCAGATTTTTTTAAATATCTGCATTTAGGAGTTTAATTTTAAGACACACTAGAGTGAATATCCTCCTTTAAGTTTAACTTGCTTGTTTTTCATAACACAAAAAACAATGGCTCCAAACACTTGCAGAGAAAAGTAATATTGAAAAACTGAACATCAGCACGGCACATATGAATGAAGCCAGAAAAGGCTTCTCACATGCATGATGTTGTGCTTATACATGGCACAACACATCTCTGAATTGCTTGTCTTTACGAATCAAGGTCTTCTAGTTTATACCAGAAGCACGGAAAATATCTCAGGTTACAATTTGACAAATAGACTTTTAATATAACGTACACACTATAAAATTAATAAAATCTCCCTGTAGCTTTCCTTTTTTTAAAAATGTTGATGAAAACAATGAATCACCACCCCTTACATTTGTCATATTATGTATTCCTTCCTACTTCACAGAAAGTTTATTCTCTATTTAGAGAATGTATGTAACTCAATCTAAGTTCCTCCCTTCAGTAGGACACTACCAACAGCAGAGAATGTTTCTCTCGTCTGACTATCCACTTCTGTCATTTTTCTATTTATAGAGTTTTTGCCTTCCCTGTATATTCTCTGATACTTCATTTGGCATTCACTCTTACGCAGATTAACCTCCTTTCTTCTATGCCCCCCACCTTTTTCTTCTGTGTTCTGCAGGACAATTCTCACACTTCTCCACAGAAGGCTCTCCATAAATACACAGAGGAAGTTACCAACATCCAGAAAACGTCAGTGGGAGAGGAAATCCTCTTCTTATCCATCTCATATGTACAGCAATAGGAAGAACACACCCATCTCTCCCCAAGAGTACACCTTTGCATTCCCTATGCAGAAGAAGGTATTATGCTTTTTATGGGCATAGACCCTCTATCCAGCAATGTATGTCCCCTCCACTCCATAAGGGCACCTTCCTCAGTGCAAAGCAGCTTACAAAGTCATGATAAAACTTTATCTTACCAAAGCATTATTCCATCCGTCATGGAGACAGAGCCTTTTCTGGGACTGAACAAAGCAGCTACTTAGAAGCCCAAGGTAAGCTTACTTCATCAGTTAGGGCAGTTACTATATCCAGTTAAAATCATGGGGAAAAAAAGGCAATTTGCCTTTTCCATTGGTATTTGTAAAAATTGGCTTCTAATTTTGAGTAGCTATATATACAGGGCAGAAAATTCTCAGGATTTAGGGAAGGATGAACAGACTTTCTTTTTCTTGAATGTTCATGTCACTGTAATGCGTATATATAGCACAGCACCTAGAAAATCATTACTTTAACACTCCTCCAGAATTGATTTTCTGTTGCAGTTGTAATTCGCTTATTAGCAAAAACCTAAGAAGAAAATAAAGCTTCCTTTTATAGGAGCTGTATGTAATCAACATGCTTTTTCCTTTTGTCATAATTTCTAAATACTTTCTTTACATGATAATGGTAGAAATATTTTGTTTTAATAGTTGGACTAGTTATTCATTTAAAAAAGTGAGGAGTTATCAAAAAGGAAATTAAATTAGTTGCCTCTGTAATCCTCAAATTAATATTGTGAATAGAATTTCTCTTCTTCATACACATACTGCTGCTGAATGGCACAGAGGACTGTCAGAAATTCTAAACAATGCCATCACTAATTTCTAACACAAGCTAGGTATATGTATTGTAATGCTGATTATAAGCTCCTATAGAATAGCAACATACTCATAACCATTTTCTTCATAAACAAGATTTTTAAAAGCCATACAAATGATTATATAGCACTGCTGATGAAACTGGATCCTGTCGGTATTGCATTGCTATTTTGCTATACTTTACTATGTTTATTTTATTGTATTCAAATTGAGAAGGAAAAAAGCAATAATATATGCCAACTCATTTGCAATTTTCTTTCCTTCCAGACTACATCATTGAGATGCATGATAATATCATCCATACTATGTCCAGAAGAGGTTGAGTGGGAAGTCTGTTTCACAAATATTAGCAAGAGCTATTAAATTCTGAGAAGGTAGAAGACAGATATTCTTACATCCAAAGAAATAAAAGGTCCAGATGATAAAGTAACATAGATGTATTTTTCTGTAGAAAGGCTTGAAGAGATTATGCCCTAATTCTGCATTCAGAAAAAAATACTTTAAATTCCTTCTAGAATCCAGTCTTTTAAGAAAACATTTCAACACTCATAGCATTGCCTCTGCTATTGTATCAACAGAACGTAATTGACACTTACTTGGTGAAGAAAGATAGGCAATAATTTCTTCTACTTTTTATGTTTTAAATCTCCCATTTGTTCTCCAAATATGGTTATCCCTAAGAATATATGACTTTAAAAGTTTTGTTCTTGAAATGTAGAAGGGCTATGTAGTTAACAAGAACATTTTGGAAGGGATTTTCTTATTTATATTTGTTAGGAACAAACTGAATACACTGAATTCTAAAATTAGAGATTAACTGAGGGAGAATATGATGAAATGAGCAACAGATGAAGATATGCATACAAGACATAAAATGGACTAATAAGAGTAAAGTATTAGCAAACAACCTGAATTTCACATTTAATTTATTTATTTGAAGACTTCTACACTGTACTTTTAGAGAACATACTAAAATATCACTATATCAGAACCTGGCTCCTGCATAAATGATCTAAGTTAATGAAGATTCTTACCTGAAATTGTTGATGTGAACTTAAGGTCTGTGTGCATGACAACTTAAATGCATATTAATTTTCAGAAACATAGACATGAAAGGCAAGCAAGCAATAACCTGACTAAAATACCTGAACAGTATTTTTCTAATTGATTATATTTGGTACAGATAGGCTTGTATTTTGAGAGCTATCTATAAATACAAAGGAAAGACACAGAAAAGTCATCTTCTGTGAATTGGCATTGCACTTCCACAATGAAAAAAAAAGGTAACTAATCAGCCAATAAAACATTTCACATGGCCACTATACCTCCATCATGGAAGTTCTTCAAACTAGATTTTACCTTTTTTCATTTTTATTTGACTGTTTTCTAAATTAAAGGCTTAGAGAGTCTGACCGTAGCTGTTGTAAAACTCACTATATCCAGAAAAAGTGTTTTATGGAGAATGGTAAGGTACATTTTAATTACTGCATAATATATGCATATGAAAAAATAACACATTTCAGGTGCAAAACTGCAAGAAAAAATAATTCCGGTGATAGGTATTACTAAAAAGTATTTTATTGTTATTAAGTAGCTGCATTAATCAAATTAATTTTGGAGATGAGATAAATGAATTGAATGAGTGATATTAGCACTTTACCTGCTGGTGATCTGTAACGGCAGCTTCTACCCTGATTCTATTGTCATAGAGTTCTGTGAGGTCTTCTTTACTGTTTAAGTAGTTGTTCTGAAAGATTTGATATTCTTGAGCTAACCACAGATTTTCTGTAATGATTTGCTCCAGAGCAGCCTAAAGAGAAAAGTAATTGATTACACTTACTGCAAAGTACCTTTCTAAAAAAATAAAATTATAGGTCACTTCCACAATTTCCCTGACTCATTCACTTATCTGCAAAATATAGATGACAAGATTATGGTCTCATTGAAACAAATGGAAAAACTGCAAATGAATTTCAAGTGGTTAGGATTTTGCTGAATATATTTATACTACAGTAAAGGTTATTAATAAATGATTTGTACAGAAAATGATGTTGTAAACAGTTACAGTAGAAACTAGTAAAAAGAACACATCCTCTACCTTACTATATAAGACCTTTCTGCACAGAAATTATCTTTTCTTGACTGCCAGAGAATACATCAAATTCTTCACCCACATTTTGCTTTTCAAATCTCCCATTTTCCAACTTATTTGTAAAACTGACACAATCAGGTAATTTCTTAATAATGTTAATATTTCCAATTTGATTAACTTGATTTTAAAGACTAATACGATTTTTTACTCTCATAGTTGGCTATCATGTGAAGTTGAAGTTGTTTGGAATGTTTGCTTCTGTAATAAGAAAAATTTCCATTCCTTTAAATCTGATTTTGACTGAACTTCCTTTGATTATAATGCATAATCTTGCAACAGGCACATAATTTTCTAAGGTATTTTATCTAGGTTACAAAGATACAATCTGATTTAATTTATTTTTAAATCTATTTTTGACAAGGAATTATATTTTAATTTTCATTACTTTTCCATTAAAAAGCACTTGGGGAAGGGGAGGCCAGGTAGACTTATACCCATAGAGTTAGTTGAATATTGAAATTTCAGAGACTTTTGACATTCAGAATTTCCTTTTAATTTCATAAGTATAAAACAGGATGGCTGATTTCCACATTTCAAAATATTCCTTAAAATACATTTTAAATGTACATCTTTAAAATACATTTTTAAAACATCATGGCTAGTGATGACAGTGTCACAGAGATGCACAAAAAAAACCCCAACGAGCAAGCCTGAAACTTATTAAATTGACATATGTTGATGCCTGTTGCATTTGGGAGTTATTTCTATTAAAAATGCATGCACATTATAAAGTGGAGTGGAGCACAGTTTACAATTATGAGAGTGTGTAGAAGTCTGGGCCAACTAACTAAGCCCAAATGTTCATGTGATGAGTGGCTGTCTTAATCTAAGGTAATATTTTAAAGTCTTCTAATGCAAAAGTTATAGTCTAAGAGCTTTTAAAAGTAGAAGAGTCTGCTTAAGAGTCTAGTTTACACAAGAGGGAGTACTATTTGTAATCCCATGGGCTGTGGGTACCCTCGCAGAAAAGCAGAGCTGGCAGAACAGCTAGAGCAGTTGGAGGACACATCGCCATCAGCTGCTCCCTGGATGAAGCCTGTCCATCCAGCAGGAGTGAGGGCAGCCCTCTGACTCAACAGTCCCAAACTGTGAGTGAAATGTTACCACAGGAGGTGGGGAGTAACCACCTGTCCTAGTAGTTGCCTCATCAAAATCCAAAGAGAGGAACCATAAATAATTTTGGTTTTATTTTTGAGAGAGGAATATTATACGTTATTCTGTTTATCTCCCGGCTCCTCTTCTCCCCTTCAACAGACTACTTTTTAAGTCAAAAGATGCATGTCTGTGGTAGGAAAAATATATTTTGAGCATAAAGGAATTTAGATTAATTTTCCCAGATCACTGGTTGAAGGTTCAAGCCAACGTTTATTTGTGAATCCTAAAAGAACCAGGCCCTGCTGCTGCTAAGTTCAAGCTCTGTTTGGAAGGGCAACAGAAAAACATGTGGGGAACATTTCTGAAACAGCAAATGTTTTACCTATATATTGTAGCTATCAGTTTGCCCAGAATCCAGGAGGGCTAGGGAACTTTGGTAAAATGCAAACCTTGCTTTAGTATCTCTTGTGTCTCAAAAAAAATCCCATGAATTAGTGGACAAATAAAGTCCAAGTTCTTCTGGGGTCACAGTGATAATGTTGAAAAATCCGTATGTTTTCGGAATCTGTTCCCAAGTGGGTAATTTAGATTCTCACCTTTGAAAGACAAAACTATCCAAGGGAAATAGCAGCATGCCTGAACAGGTTTCTAGCCATCCCTTGGAGCTACTTGAATTTTGGGAGTTCCCAAGACAGTTAGCATATTAACAATGATTTTACTCCTTTTTCTATGCGATGTCTTAATCAAGATATATCCACTTTTGTATCTGTATTTATATGTAATTTCTGAAAACTTTGGCCAGCAACTTGCTGTGATTGTGCAACTAGATAAAAAAAAATTCTTTCAGCATGGAACTGTCACTCTCTACATCATTAAAATATTAAAATGCTATGAAATCTGAGAGAAATAAAAAGAAAGATGCAGAATTTAGTGAAGAAGATGTGATCATCTCCTTTATTTATCTTTGGGTAGAGGTAAAACCTGTTTTTCAGGCTGATACCTTCCTTAATGAACATACAATGCTTCATGCTAATATGTTAGCATTCAATACCTGCAAACAAAGTAATGTTTTCAGCATCACAGCACTTTCACATACGTAAGGAATATAGGAAAATGACAGAAAAGTTTGCTTGTAGAATATGAACATCAATACAGTAATTTCCACCAATATAGACACCTGAGTACAAAGTGAGTGAAGTCCTACTATTTTGCATAATTTAAAATGGTTCCAACATTTTGACAAAGAATAACAACATACCAAAGAAAAGTAAATAGCTTTCTCTGGATTTTTAAGACTCAGTGGCTATGTCTGTATATCCAGTTAGTTATACTAGTTGCCCAGTCCCAAAAATTGCTTCACCCTACAGCTTATGTCAGCTGAGACAGATAAAATGAAATGGTTCTTTTTCTCTAATTCACTCCTCTGAAAAATGAGCTGAGGTTCAGAAAGCAAAGAGCATATATCCTTTAAATACCCGACTGACACTCACAGATGTTTCTATAGATGATTTCCCAGAATGTAGGCAAGAAAAAAAGAAGTCTTTAAAAGCATTTTATCCTTATGAAAGAGAGGAATGGTCAAAGTGTGACCAAGCTCGGAATGCCAGAAAATACACTAGAATATACACTACACCTCTTTCTCCTGTTCCAGGATAACAGGGATATGAATCTCAAAGATGATGGTAAGATATTTAAATAGGTAATCCTGACATTTGTTTTATCTCTGGCACTAAACTTCTGAATTTGTAGACTTGTGAACTGGTAAAAAGCACTATGATTCATGTGCTTGTTCTTTTGCTCTTCAGCAAAACTTGAAATCAAAGATTTCTGGTACATCAGTCTTTGTCTACAGGTATGTTTGATGACTTCTTCTGATGTCTGAAATATGGGAAGAAATTTTCTACATTTCTACATTCAAATGATGTTACTTTCTTCAGTGGAAAAAAGTATGAATTGGGAATTTCTTGAAAGCTCTTACATGACATGAAACTTGAATCACAGAGTAGAGAAATCAAGTGAAACTAGCAAAGGCCATATTAAAAACAAACAAAAGAAGCTATTTCTTTGCACTATGTGTAGTTAAGGTGTGTGTATTCTAACGAATATCAAAAACTTGCAGAGATGTAAAAGGGACATAGAATTTCTAGGAGGAAATATCCACTGAGGTTTATTAAATAATAAAAAAAAAATTGGGCTCAAGAGAACAGAAAGTCGGGTGATTGTTCTGGGGAAGTATTACAACATGCTTGCCCTGTTGTTACACTGTACCTGGATGTCTGGTATCAGAGGTGGAATACTGGGCTAGAGGAAGCTTCTACCTTATTCAGTGCATATACTTTTTCCTCTTTATGTTCTCTTATTCAGCACAGCAGCCTAGGAAGTGTCTCTGTTTTCCTGGAACAGCAGGAAGCTACAACACTATTTTGTGTGTTTGCTGAACACGTTTGAAGTGCAGCTCCCGTCTGCTATAATGCAAATTCATACTGAGATAATACAATATGTGGAAGCAAGAAAAAAATAAAAACACCAAATGCCCAACTCAAAACTATCACCAAATCGTTAGCACAATGGCCGCCGAACTAGGCAATAGGAAAGCAGATGCAATGCCATGCAACACAATGATGAATTATCAGTCCAGTACCTCAGGCCATACAGAAGTTCTTGTAATAACTAAACTTCAGTTCTTTTAGGCTGCAAACAGAGATCACCGCTAACCTAGCCGTGACTGGGATACTTGCTGTCTGCAGCACAGAGAAAACATGTTATTCTTCCATCATTTTCTGTACACTAATGCCAATCACTTTGTGTTGCAAGCAATCCAAGAATTACTTTATGGTTCCACGTTTGTGTGACAGAAGTTTGTAAAGAATTGAAGAGACAAATCTTAGGATCAATGATTTTCTCCACATAATGATATACCTATAAACATGATATAAATTCCTGTGGTTTACAGGGTCAATCATCATTTCAAATGGTCACTCTGACAGCAGTGTTTTATTCAGAAGATAAGAACAATTGATTTTGACAATCAGGTGCATCAGCACAATAAACTAATTTTTAAAGGATCTATATTAATTGGTCATACTACTTAAACTTGATGTTGTGAGGAATGAAATTGGTTTCCCCAGGCAGGAACAACTGTTTCTTTTGTACACATAAAATATCCTGTTCATAATATGAACAGAAAAATAAGAAATAACTTATCTTAAAATTACTGTGTTCATGTGCATCTTCCCCTCCTGCTCCATAGACCTTCCCCAGAGGAGTTTAGCAATGTTTTTCCAGTAGTGTCCGTTACACACCACATGTGTCCCTTCCCAGGGCAGAAAGAGCATGGTGATACCAAGTGCCACAAAGTCATTGTAATACAGTTCACAAGCCCCATTGCTATGGAAAAGTTAGTGTAAAGCAAGAATGAGGTGTTGGGATTTTTTCCCCCTGTCTGAGGACTGATTGATGCAACTAATGCTTATTAGCAAACAGTTTGGGCTCTACAAGTCACAGAACCTGCAACTTAATTTGGGCTGATATAGTCACCGATTCCCTCTTCTTACTTGGGATCTTCTGTTGATGCTGCCACCAGCATTTGACGGTTGGTAATTTATGCACCGAGGATCACGCAGCTACTCAGTAAATCTCTAGGATGGCAACCCTTTTAAGATACGCAGTGGAAACAGCTGAGCCCTGCTTGAACAAACTCCAACGTAAGTCAGGGGATTTACGTTGTTGATGTTATATACTGATCTAATACAGATTTTGATGGTCTCTGAGCTGACACAGGTCTTCCCCTGTATGCTCAGCTAAAGAAAAAAATCGTACATAGCCCAGAGTTCCTGAAAATAACTCTTCATCTGACAGACAGTATCTTTTTACATCCATGGCATGAATTTTTGCTTTATTATGTTTGGGAGGAATTTTAGAATGTATATACACAGACTGACAGAGGGAAGTGAGAGATCATATTTTTGAATAATTTGCTAGAGACCATTTGGAACAAATTAATTACTGCGTTTTTCCTATCTGCAAACTAAAGTAACAAGAACTACAAGTAGCCCTTCACTGATAACACAGCACTCCAAATGGCAGCTCCAACAGTTTTGAAAAAAAAAAAAAGTTTAATTCTTATAAGGGCTCAAGTGGAGAATTAATACAGGGAATAAAACCAGATATGCATTAAATGTTTGGGAGAAAATTTCTATGGATGGCAAGTTATGAAAATAATAAACGCTGCTAATATAACAATGAAAAAATGATACTAAAATAATGAAGTTACTAAAATAATATCAGAAAATATAAGCACAGACCTGTCTGCTTTAACATTACAAGTATTCAAAAATAAGTAGTATATAATACTTTTGGGGTTGCAATTCTTCATGTCAGCCACAGCTGGAAAGTATTTTTGTTTTTTTCATATACAATCTTTTCTATGTATGGAATATTCTTGACCTCCCCAAAGTTATTTTTGGCACATCAACTAAATTGTATTGACACTAAAAAGAGATCATGGTGGTAGAATAGGATCTGAATGCTCTAAGATTATTTTATGTTGATGTACCCTTTATCTACAATTATACTGGTGCAGAAGATCTGAAAAAATACAAGGATACAAAAAATTGAAGTACTAGAAATATTTAAGTTTATCCTACTTCAACCTTCTTTAGAGCCCCAGAAATGAAGTAAAGGCTTGGAGAAATCAAAGGATTCACCAGCCTAAATGCCTAAACTGGTAAAGCAACTGATTAAGCATTTTTAGCGCTATCTTTATCTGCAGTCCAGAAACCCTGATTACAGGGAGGAAACTTTTGCCTTGTGGAGTCCAACCTCTCTAAAGTCAAGAAGTGGCTCTTCTGGAATTCTTCTTCTAACGGTTTCAATGAAACTCCATATATTTTTGCATATGTTCCAGTATCAGGTCTGTCAATAGCTACATTTAAAGAAGTTTTGAACTAAAGGAACTAGTTGTCTTTCAGAACATAAAGACTTAAGTATCTCTCTCATGTCTATCAAAAGTTTGAAGTGTTTGTCCCTGCCCTGCTGAATAGAAATGCACCTTAACAGTGCTGCTTGACAATGAACTAATTTTGTTGTGGATGAGAGACAAATGCATTTCTCTTATTGAAAGAATCAATGACAGGATAGCTTTGTCTAGAGCTAAAATTTTGCCTCTACTTCAATTTTGTGATCAGTCATGATCACAAATGTTCAGAAGGAGAAAAGCAATATTCAAGACCCTTAGAAAGCAAACACATATTTTCTGTCTTCATGTTGAAAAACCAGAATCTGGCACTGCTTATACATGTTAAGCATGTGTACCTTTTGTACAGGCAAATTCAAGGGGCATGCAGGAGACTGGAAAGTTCCTAAGTCTTGAATCAATATGAGATCAATCTCAAGGTCTTGGTAATTCTCTTCAATAGTTCTTGAAAAAAAAAAAAAAGTAAAATTGTGCTGGGAAGCACACTGAGTAATTGGCAGCATGTAAGAAGATAAAGAAAATGAACTGATGAAGACAGATCTTCAAGACATCTGGTGCCATGATTGTGTTAGGACTCAGTACTGGTTTGCTGGCAGCAACTTGGATATGTCACTTAAGTAAGTCACAGTCCTTTTCTTTCTTGATACCATGGAAACAGATTGGTATCAAAGCAATGAACTGGAAGTAAAAGCATGACGCCTTCAGGTAGTAGGGGTCACTGACTCCATCAGTGGTGTAAGGAATAAAGCTTCAGAAGGCAAAACAGCAAAGTTGTGACTCCACAAGTAAAAATAAAAAAGCATTAAAGCAAGTAGAACACAAGTGGAAGTTCAAAGACAAAAAGGAATTGAATAAATAACACTGCTGTTGCAGAAAACGTGAATGACAACAGACTATAAAACAAAAAGAAAGAGCAAACGCATCTTGGATTTGATGCTAACTCTGGAAAACTGTAACTTTGAAGAGATTTTATCACAAGTTAATTGGAAACAATGGTTATGATATATAGTGCCAGTAAATCAAGGATTGATTGAAGAGGAACTCATCAGATCCATTGGTTCTGAATGCTAACAGAAGAAAACATCAATCATTCAAAGACCAGAAAAGATAAAAAGCAAATTCTTTAGAGCTATGTGGTTACTAGCAAAATGCCTCTATATCACAACAGATGCTTACTTTTCTTTAAAATATACATTTGCTTTAAAACCAACTTTTGTGTTTATTGAGAATAATGTGGAAACAAAAATATAAAAGTGTTCAAAGTGTGTTATATACTCTAAAATTTTAACACTGAATTTAGGTTCATTGTTGCAGACTATTCCATACAGAAAGTTTTTATTTCAGGAAAAGTAAAAGCTACTTGTTTGGAATAAAGTCAATCTAGAAATATAACAACATAGTATCAAAACTCAGGTTAAAGTTGATATAAGTATAAAAAAGATTTTGAAATTACATAGAATTAAGAACTACTTCAATCCTGCATCCTCCTCTGTACCTTAAGTTTATATACTTTATCTGAAAAGAAAAAAAAAAAGAAAAAGAGTTTATGATTTCATTATTGGTTTCTGAATAACATAGTTTTAGACTGTTAAACACAAACTTATTTGCTTATTATTGCATCATTAATTTTTCTTCTATATCATCACAGTTTGATTATATATACCTGTCAATATTTTTAGAGCATATTATGACAGAAAACTTCACTTGCAATGCTATTCTGGAAAATATGAAACTGCATGGGAATGTCCATTTATTTATTTCATTATGACCAGTTAAAGATTTATAAAGGCTCTCCATTTTCTTATATATTTAAGGATGGACAAATCTGCATCACTAGGGGAAAAGGCTAATTACTAACAGTAAGGTCATTAGATACACACTTTCTTTTTGTCATTACAAAGACTAATATTTTTGCATTAATGGCACTATGCAGAGTAGATGAAGCAAATAAATAATAAACCTCCTTTTTCAGATGCTAATGCAAAACCAAATGTTCTTTCAATTGTACAGCTGTAAAATTATAGTAAGAAAGGTATCAAAAAAATAAAGAGTAATATTCAACACAGTATCTATTACCTACACATACCACCCATACAACTACAGTGCCTCTGAAGTGACAGAAAGGTGCAAATAAAGAGATTCACGGGATAACTGTGCCCATTTTTCATTAATTCATTGGAAGTTTAAAAAATTTTGTTGCTTCAAATGATATGTGGAAAATATACTGATTTTTACACAACAATATATTTTGTTTTGACAAGCACTGTAGCCGGCTATAAAAATGTTAGTGTTCAATTCTAGCTTTGCAAATTCATCCATTTTCATTTCCACACAGTTAGAGATCAGCTTTCAGACTTTACACCCAGAAGTTTTTATAATTGTTTGAAAAATTAATACCATTAACTAATACCTTGATGGCAATCAACATTGATATTTTGTTCTAAAGTAATGTTCTAAATGAAATTTCGTAGAAACATATTTTGGATAATCTCAGTCGTGTACTTTGGTCCACTGACAAGCCATTTGGCTTCCATGAACTTTGCCATAGTGATAATGCACGAGTGACAGCCAGTGGTCTTCTTGGCTGAAGTTTTTTTTGACCACTGCATTTTTTGTAGTCATGTCCATTCAAATACCTATAGTAAAAGTTCAGCTTCTAGATTTTTGTGTATAAAATTCCCCTAGGATCTTCTTTATAGGTATATAGTTTGATCCTAATAATTGTTTCTTGTGGAATTCTGAAATTCAGTAATTGGTGTTAGAGAACTGTTGACCTATTTACTTTGATTATTTCCATAGGCAATACTGAGATAATTAAGAAGATAAGACTTAATTTTGCCTTTTAAAGCACTTACTGAGATATCTATAATGCATAAACGTCCATAAAAGATTTTTTTATCTTTTCCAATGAAGAAAACCTCACTTTCATTTCAAAAGGGAGCAGAAAAAATCTGTTCTCCTTCCCTTTCTGTTCTCCTTTCCTTATTTTTTCCAGAGTTTTTAAATAACAGAGAATGCATCTCCACTCCTCTCTTTTCTAACTGGAATAAATTGTTTCAAAATTTTGAAAAAGGCAGTTTAGAAAACTTTCACCAAACAAAACTAAACATATGATGAAAAATCGAAGAAAACTTTTCTTTTTTTTAATGGACAATGTTAAAAATAATTACTTTTTCTGTTAACTCTATTACCTTTCTCAATAAAAATCTCAGAAGTATCCTGTATCCTTAAATATTAAGGAAGTTAAATTTTAAACATAGAATCATAGAATAGTTTGGGTTAGAAGGGACCTTTAAAGCTCATCTAGTCCAACTCCCCTGCAATAAGCAGGGACATCTTCAACTAGATCAGGTTGCTCAGAGCCCCGTCCAACCTGACCTTGGACACTTCCAGGCATGGGGCATCTACCACCACTCCGGGCAATCTGTGCCAGTGTTTCACCACCCTCATTGTAAATAATGTCTTCCTTATATCTAGTCTAAATCTACCCTCTTTTAGTTTAAAACATCACAAACCTGGTCTCTAGTATGACTATAATATAACAGAATACCAGAACGTCAGTTATTCAGCTGGAACAGGTCTGCATTCTAGGTAAAACAGATCAGTAAGAGCATAGTTCACCTCTCTGTCAATGCAATATTGTCTGTACAATTATGTTTGCACCTCAGGCTCTTGCTAACTGGAAACCCGAGAGATTACCTTATTCTTATTTCTCTACCCTACAGAGAATCCTTGGCAGAAATTCCTTTTTTATGAAACAGACAGATTAAGAGTTTGCCTTTCAGTTGTCCTCTTTAGGGTGAAATCTAAGATCTCTCTTTTTATGCAAACCTTCACTGTATAAAACCTACAACATGAATGTTATGATGTCCCCAACATATAAACAACAGAAAGGATGTAGTACATACAAATCAGATCAATAGCATAAGGACAGTAAGACATGCAGAGTGCCAAGAAACTAGACATGAGATGGTTGGGAATCAAAAAAAGAAGAATCCAACATGTTTTGAGTCAAGCCCCTTTACTGGAGACTCTGCCTGCCTTCGGTGTAAGAATTCTGAGGCTAGTGTGGAGGGATTAACTTCCGGAAACAAACTGAAGATATAAAAAGGGGACCAACGTCCTTAAAAGTATCTGGACATGCATATTGCCCACAGTGCAGTGCAATGCTAAACAAAGGGTATCAAGGATTTCCCTACTTGGTAACATCAAACCTAAGGTAGAATGTGGTCAAGCTTCATGGGAAGAAATCTGCCAGAACACTTGTCATTGGCCACTGCATGTAAAGACAACATTTACTGGAGAAAAAAGAGCCAAGAAGTGCCAACATCAGAGAACACTAAGACGCAGAAGATTAACATAACAACTTCTGCTGGATGTTCACTGTATAGCATATGTCACCATTTAAATGAAGCCTCAGAGAAGCCAAACTTCAAATCACAAATGGTCTCATAAAATCTAGCGCACTAACTGAGTAAAATGAAAATATAATAATAGTTTATGTAAATTGCAACATTTTATTCAAACTATTTACATGAGATTGTTAAAGAATTAATAGTGAGGCTTCTTTATTAAACACTCATTTTAAAAAACTGGTAATGCTCAGAAAAAAAATATACTTTCCCACATAATGATAAAAGTATATTCACTGGAACTTTTCAAATCAGAATAACATTTTACAGTAACTCCTATAAACAAACAAGGACAACTATGGCAAATATTTTAAACTGAGTGTAGCTATTTTTCCTCATTAGAATTTCACAGAATCCTACAAGCTCAACGGATGTGTGAAATCTGACATTTTCTGCATAGAACAGGAAACATAGGTATGTAATATATCTTCTAAGCAAGTAAGTATAGCATGCATACAGACACACAGCCTTTCTACATTTTTACCCATATACTTACAACACCAAACACCAGTTCAGAAAGTATTTAAATAATGAGATATATTTTATTATTGTTTCTGTCGATAATGCATATTATAATTTTAAATATATGATATTTATAATATATTATAGAAAGCATTCATATAATAAATAGCCTATTTAAACTAAGTGTCATTGGACTTCAGGATATATTTAGATGTAATAATGATATAATAGTAATTACTAAGAAAGCTGTTTTTTCTGATACCAAAGTCCCTGCTTTTCTGCAGTTGTTTTTGTTTTTAGCACTGATCACTCATTTCAGAACTGTCATTTGCTATAGTAATGGTACAGTAGTTGTACTTGTTCTACATAACAATGGTAACCCAGTCTAACTTGCTCAATCTTGTAGTTTCAAATGTAGTTAACACAACTGAAGTCACAGGCATGACCACTGAGAAAGAAGCTACATTCTTGTGTTTTGGATTAGCCAAAATTGATTTTTATGAATGTCAATCTAAAAGCACAAACCAGCATATTCTACAAATAATCTCAGAACCAAAACCAGGATAAAAAAAGGCAATTATCAGCAAGTAAAGCTTTTTCATAAATACCTTCTAAATGTACTTTGACCCTTGTCTGTGTATGGATGTGTTGTCACTTATGACTTAAGAAGATTTCTCCCTCAGTATCACAAGAACATGGTCAGCACATAAATGGGCAAAGCCAAGGGAGATACGCACAGTGTCATTTCCTCCTCTACTAAAAAAAAAAAAAAAAAGGTGATTGTTCAAGGATAGGAAAGGAGGGATATAAGGATGAGAATAATTTATATGTGGATTACAAAACCTGAAGAACTTCAGTGATCAGAAAGTGGTACCTTTTTCTATCTTTGAGTGATGTACGTATTCATAATGTGAATGCTCCAAGCAGTAAGTTCCCATATCCACAATCATCACAGGAGCAGTTGCTGAGTTCTTGAAGCAAACAGAATCACTCTATCACATGCTGCATTAGCTTTGAGTCTTCTTCAGTATTACTGCAGTCGTTGATAAGAATATAGATAAAGCTTCAGGAGACATTAAGAATGGAGGCATTTTTTAGCAAAGCCACGGATACAGCTTCAGCACCGATGGGCACATTCTAGTGACAGCAAAAGGCTGTATTTGGGTGGTTTCACAAGATGCCTCGACATGTTTCACATTCAGTTTCTGTATTCATGCACAGAAGGGTACGTCCACAGCAGCAATTAATATGAACCATTTTGCCACGATCTTAAGAATTTAGTTTTTTAGTACAAAAGCAAAGAATTCCCTAAATGTCAAAGCAGAAAACTCTCAGTTTATAAGTATGACGTATGGAAAAGTAAATAGAAATACTGACTGTGTGACTAAAGTGAAACTCAGGAACCAAGAAAAAGTGTAGGATAGCTACTTCCTATCTGTAGAGAACTTTATCTGCTGTAGATGAGTCATAAAGGCCTGAAGTGTTTATCCCCTCACTCCTTATCAGGGAACTGTCACACATGACTACTTCAGCAGTTTATTTTGCTGACTTTGGAAGAACTGGTTCTTCTACGTGCCAGGGAGAAGAAATTTTACTGCCATGTTCTGTAGTACTATAGTAAAAATGAGGACCGCCATTCATACTGTACCTAAGTATGAATGCTTTCATCTGTGGGTTCAAGCTCAAGATAGTCGTGTTAGTCTCAGTTCTTCCATCTATCAAAACAGAAAGTTTTTCCTTTGTCCCTCAATCACGATAGTTGAAACAATCTCTGCTTCACCATGGTCCAGAGCAAGATCTGCTTCTTTGGCCTCTTAACAAACCAAATAGCCTTCACCAAGATGCTGACGCACCTGGTTGCTCCTCTTGGACATCAGGTGCTCCTGTTCTTCTGTCTGGACAAAAGGCTGATCATCAAAATATCAGACTGCTCAGTACTACAGTGCAGTTCTTTCAAAGTCTGTTTTTAATGGTGAATGGTCAAAATTTCATGTGCCTCCTTCCCACAAGTAAGAGAGGAGGTCTTAGAACAGTACATTATCTGAAATAACTGAAGGGTAATAGATTTCTGATATTTGACCACCTAAGAATTGATGCCAGAGGATACAGGTATTGAACATCTCTGATGCTTATGGAATGACAATCATTAGCAGAGTTGAAACAGGACATGATACACTTCACATAATGTACCGCTAAGGAGTTGATAGTTGGTAGCCATGACAGGTGATAAGGTCAGGCAAGATAAAATGTAAGAAAAAAGGAATGCTTAGGCATGAAATGACAACTTTGGCTTCTGTTATCACAGATCACTGTATTTTTTCATATTCAGAACAACTGTTACAATCTTTAACGCTAATATTGGAAATACAATGTATTTGGTGACATACTTTACATGATGACACGGTACAGACTGTACAAACAGTCAAAGAAAAGTGCTAAAAACTCCAAGGGATAAACTAAATTTTTATGACTGTTGTCTGCAGACAACACTTTTAGACACATGGGTTACTATGTGCTTAACTTAGAGAACATAATTTCTACTATTACTGTGCAAATGTATAAGAAAAATGTGGTATGTTTTATATTCATATCATATCAAAACAATGACACGGCAAAAATTTAATCACAAAATTATAACCTATTTGTTCATTATTTTCTATACAGCTAAGGAGTTTTCTAATGGCTTATTCCTCACATGCCATTCGAAGTCCACTAATTTATTCTAGTGCTTTCTACACTACCTGATGAAGATGACATACTCAGCTTTTCTATTTTCAAACTCTTTCTTGCTGTTTTCTCACATTTTAATTTAACCATTGAAAATACACCTATTGGTTTTGCTCTGCAATTCAGTGGGATCATTTCAGTTCATTTTATGTGTACTTCAGAGAAAGGACAGCAATTATTTGTAATTCACAGTATATTGTCTTTGAAAATCTGTACATTTGGGGGAACATTACCATGTCTGAAGCTTACAAGGAACATTTAATACACAGCATTATTTAGCATGGTATCTCATAAAAATCCCCACATGCCTCTTGTCCCCAGTACTCTTCCAGTAATACTTGAGGAAAACAGCTACCTTTGAGGGAAGGGAGCAGGAGTGTGTAGGAAAGTCTAAAAGCCATATACTCATAAACGCTACTACAGGCAAATAACATCCTTGTCTCCCAAAACCGCTTCTGCTTTTGAAAGATCAACTAGTATTAAAAATCCCCTGCAGGATAGTAGCGTAGCACTTTCTTGAGCAATACACGCATGTTACAGTTTTTGCACAAGTCATACAACTCTACTGTCAGCTGTAGAATGTATCAAGAATGCAGCATATTGAGCTTCTGAATTTAGAGAAGGTGTCGTGAAGTATTCTAATACCAGCATACCTGCAGGATTTTAGGAAACCTGCCACCATTCCTGATCTGTTTGCATAATGCTTAACTGCCCTCTCATTAGCAGCAAATCATTCAAAGAGATATGCAAATAATTCCGATCAATTCCAGCATGACTTTATAACCCTTTTAAAACCAACAACTGCTCTTGGTATATGATGAGATGCAAAGAAAAATAAAACTGTGAAGATGAAGTTTAGTTCTTATTTTAGTATATATTTCAGGAGATCATAATACTTTCTCACCTTTATGGAAAACTGTAAAGGAGTAGAATGGTAGAGGACTTCTGTGTAATGACAAAGGAAAGGTGGATTTATCTACAGGTTTTTCCAGCTCTTACCACAACATTTTTGCTGCATTACCAATAAACTGAAGACTTTGGTGTTAAGACCCTTCTTTGCAACAAGTAAGTATTATTCTTCCATTTTTCAAATAGGAATCAAACCACAGTTCAATTAATTTTTACACATTATGTACAGTTCAGAAGATAACTTTCATACCTTAAGTGCCAGCCCAGTGCCTTAACCATAAAACTAGACTGAAAGAGGGTACGTATTGACATGGATCACAGTGAAGAAGCTAGATCCGAGAATTTAATCCACACTGACTTTTAGAGGAGACACAAATGAACGTGGTATTTCCTCTCACCTGTGAGCAGGTCCAACATGATGTATTTTGCATTGCATCATTTCTTCCTCTTAAGAGAAGTCTCACATATTAGTAAATTGAGACCTGTGAATCTGTGCTCTGCATGATTTGGAGCTAAATACCTATGGTGTAGATAACTGAAATAGCTAATTCAACAGAGGCAGAATATTGTCTTTCACGTTTTTTGAGTTCATACCTCATCACGATTGGCCACACATAATTATGCCACTTACTAAATTAGATCGGTTAGCCTCTATAGGTGCCTATTATATAAATTGAAACACACTATACAAAATAGCTTTAATATAAAGCTTCTCATTCTACACTGATAATAAAAAGAAATACAATGAGGACAATTAAGTAAACCTAATCTTTTCTAGCCCTCAGCCAAAAGTGTAAGAAATATCATGTCTTTCTCACAGAAGGCCTTATGGATACACAAATGTCCCATCATTCTTGCATTGTACATCTCCTCTTACAGTACTTAACTAAGCAGAAAATTTTTAAAAAAAGAAAAATATAAATGTTAGCTGAATAATATCTTTTCTGAGCTTTGTAACTGCTAATCCCAAGCACATCACACTGTCATATGATCACATGCCGACTTTGTTCATTCCTTCATATCAGTGCAGTAGCTATGCACAAGAAAGGTGTTGGCGGCATCGTATTCCTGTAGGAGGTTTCTTTTGGATGAGATATAAATGGAAGGTCCTACCCAAATTGGTCATTAGCAATCCCAGGGAACTCTTCATAAGAGTAGGTGTGTTAACTTCAGTCTCCTGGCCAAATTCCAGCTCAGGTAATTACATTCAGCCTACCTAATTTCCCACTGCAATTACAAATACAGAGAGATCCTTAATTTCCAGTCCCAAGCTGCTGCGCAGTGTTGAATAGTTGCTATGTTTCACCCAGGGTGGCTGTACTTCAGCAGCGGATAAAGCAAGCTGCGTATAAACTGTGACAGTTTGTAAAGCATTTTGGAATCGTTTGAGATGAAAGTGCTATATAGTTAAGATCATTCTAATTGAAATAATTGCCTGCCACTGATCTAAATATTGCTTGTAAAAAAACTTTAGAAGGAAACCTTCCTGGTGCTCTGGACAAATCAGCTAGTAAATATTTAATCAGTCTTAAATGTAAGTACTAGAATTTGAAACTGCATATATTCAAGAGCAAGATTAAAAAATACCCAAACTCTAGCAATCTTTAATGCAGTTTACAAGTATTTGAGCCATCAGCAATATAGGATCACTGCTCCAGTGTAAGATTAATGGCATATCCAATCTGTCAAACTTCACTCTTACTATTAACATCCCAACAAAGGCCTTAGACATGCATAAATATACCACTATGTCAAAGCTGTCTATAAAGCACAATGAGAAGGTTAGCAGATACCATTAGACAGGGACTGTTTCTAAAATGGACTACTAGAACTCAAATTAAAATCATATAACATCTCTACACAGTAAATACGTAAATTTTCGGTTTCTTCAAAGTCTCTCTCTGGGGTTTCATGTCCAAACTAGATTACCACTGACCTGAAAAATCTCTTGCCATCAAATTCAGGATGATCTGACCCCCTAATTCAGAAAACTGAGGAAAAAAAAGAAAAAGAACATGCAATAGAACTGAAGGAGCATAGGTACAAATAGCTGAAATAAACTGAACAGAAACAGTAAAGTCCTTTTTATTCCAAAGGAACCACAAACAAAACCAGTACGTAACCCAAGGCTTGGAACTGCTCTCATGAAACTAGTACACTAGTTTTTTCACTTGTTCAGTGCAATCACTCCTGTGATTGGAGTACAGTTATATTCTATGTCAACGTACATACAATCTTAGCGCTGCCTTCATTGCCACCGTTGGACAATGGGAATGTATTATCCGAGGGCATAAAGGGTTCCATAAAGGGTAGGTG
>NW_009648545.1:203385-233385 GCF_000708025.1 Charadrius vociferus | reverse complement strand
CTGCATAAAAAATTTGCTTGCTATGAATACACTTTTGCATCGATCTTAGAACATACAAAGAATGAAGCCTGAAGTTCCAAGGTCTTCCTGTACAGTTGGGCTTCTCAAACAAGTCTCCTTCCCTTGTCAGTAGAGGCAACACAAAACATTGAAAAAACATTAACAGATATCTTCAAGAAAGATTTAAAGGAATTTAAAAACCAGTTTGGATTGTATTATTTTTACTTGCCTTCTTGTCTTGAAGTGTTTACAATTTGTGAATTTAAATATCTTCAAAGACTGAGCTTGTTAAGGGTGAATTTGACTGAGGAGACCATGGAAATCTGACTGAGTCCCAAGAGCTGGAAAGGTCCCTTTCACTACCTGAAATCTTCTTTTCTTAGAGTTCTGACAGCCTTAGATCCATGATTATGGGTCGATACCTTGTCTATAGTGTAGACAAACCAAATTAACTCAGACAGGATACTTTTAACCTTGCCTTTGAAAAAAATTTGATGTTTTTGAGCATGTCTTTTATCTATAGGGGAAAGGATAATTAAGCATTGAGACTAACAATCACCATACAGAGCAAAGGTTTTTATGATACCAAGCTCAGCCTACCACCTTAGTAATCCAATCTTTTTCCTCAGGTAACAACTTAACCAGGATCTTGCTATTCCAGAAAAGGACATTTTTTGAGATATCACAGTTACATTTTTCTGTTCTCAGTAATCCTGATACTCAGATTTTTATAACAATATCCAGATAAGGAGAAATCCATATGAAGATATGTATAGCTATCAGTGTTTACTCTTCCATCACAGTCTTTGGGATACTATAGAACCAAACTTCTATATGTCAGAAACATTTGAGTGTCCAGCTTGCAGAATTTGGAAACTGGTTGAGTAGATGACTCAATAGCTATTTTACTGATTCATTGAAATGAAAGACACAATACTTCTATGCTTTTGATATGATGAATGATAAGATTTTGAAAAAAAAAAAGCTTTTATTACATAATTCCAAAAACATGGAGTCTTTGTTTCCTTCAGTACTAGATGTGAAGTGTGACTAAATCTCTTCTGGACTGTAAGAACTCAGCAGAAGTCCAAAATCTGCTGAAATTCCTCCTTGCATGGCAACAAACCTAACCAGAGTGGCAGAACAATTTTGATTTTTTTTTTTTTTGGCTTCTGGAGTTAATCTTCGGTATAACAATATAGTTCTTAGCCTTATTTCATGTTCAAGAACATTCATTATAAATATTTCAGGGAAATAATTTTCAATTCAATCATTCTTATACCTAAAAGGGATGATTATCTCAAAAGCCTCTACTAGTAAACAGAAAAAAAAATGGAGATCTACTCATGAGTGGGTCTAAAGAAGGATCCATAGTGATACTGACTTGAAAGTTAAAATTTCACAGAAAAATTCTTAATGTAGAGAAAAGTGCTGGTCTTAAGGAAAAAAAAAAAAAAAAGGACAAAACTTGTACCTTGTCAGCAATTCTAGATTACACATATCAATCAAGATTGTGGATATCTCAGCTACTTTAGAAGTCTAGCAGTTTAGTCTCTCTGTCTTCTCCCATGATCAATGTACTTTTAAAACTGCACTTGCCTCAGTTCTGTTGTTTAAGATGATCAACTTTCTGGACTTCATGGAAGATTTATCTTTTCCTCAGTGTGAATTTCCTATTTCCAGTCTATAACACTCATTCTATTCATGGTGACTGGATCTAGTATATCATAGTGATGCTGGTGACGAGATAATTTTTTTCTTTCTTCCTTCAAGTTTCTTAGTGAATATGTCTAGTAGGTCTTAGCACTATTTTTTTTATTTTGTCTATATTTTCCAAATTCTGTCTAAAGAGAAAATGGTGAAACTCAATAAACTATATTTCTAAGAAACATGAATTTTATAATAAATTCAATTTATAATATTCACCTCACCTTCTCATAAAGTTCAAATATAACACAATAATTATGATACTGACTGAAGGATTCAACCCCACATCCTTTGTGTATACTCTTCAAAATTTAAACATCTTTTAGATAGTTATCACTTAATACTCAGCATTTTTGAATTTGAAGGATCCATCATACTGACGTGGATGAAAGGGTGAAACTGTACACTTTACGTGTAAATCTCAATCAAGCCTTTTACTGTACTAGGTCAGCAGATTTCTTTTTGGAAATACAACATGTTGAAATTCTTATTCCAACTAATTTGTTTGACTTCAGAAACTTTTTAAAGAGCTAGACAAGCTGAAAGTATCTGTAATTCATGGCTGATCTTTCCAACAACTATAATTTGAATTGAGTGCATGGCAGTCTTCACAAGAATAGGTAATTAGAATTACCAGTGTTTCTCCATGTGGTATCAATTTTAATGAGAAAAGGAAAGGGAGAAAGCCATACAGAGGTCTGTCTGGCAACATGCATCCACTAACTTGGCTTTGAAAGAAAACAATACTAGAACCTTTGAACTTATGTGGGCAGAGAAGAGATTTATTATTGAGGCCAATAGTCTGAAGGTGGAGCAAATCTAGATACTCTCACTGCTCTTCTACATGTATATAAAAATTGTTTGCAAATTTTCATATTCCAAAGTAATCAGGATATGAATTCCTTTTAAGAACTTCAAGTCTTATTTTTATTGGATGGTGTGGTCTGCTATGATTTATACAGTAAGAAGAATCCAAAAGCAATGTTCAAGAGTTAAGATGGACTGGACTGCTTTGTGTTATAGCCAGTTTATTCCCTGTTTATCCCCTTTGTTATGGCAAGATCCCTTGGACAGTCCTTCACTCTCTGTGAATATCCTGGCCTTCCTAGCTGAAATCTGCAATGATAACTGCATTAAGTGATTTAGCTATTAAAAAGACCACCTTGAATCATCTTGTATCAAAATGTCTTGAGAATTCCCCTGGGGAGTGGTACACTTGCCAAGGACTGAACAAGAACTTGCCACAGAAAGGATAGTGGTAAGGATAGGATAATCCCTGTACAGTTTAAGGTGTACATATCCTAAGGATACTTATTATCAAGGATAGTTACCCTAAGGATATTTACAGAAACATTATCCTAAGTAAAAAGATTTTTTTAGAGCTTCACATGAATGTGAATAGTCAGACTGAAAGCAGTAAACTTAAATACTGGAATTAGAGGAGTTGATAAAAGGAAAGGATCATAACTGAGTGGTACACATTCCTGGTTGTTTTGGTATTTTCAAGAAGTGTCACAGTCCAGCTACTGTGGATAGCATAGACAATCATAGAAGTTGTCCTGGTTTGAGTGACACAGGACTAATTTCTCTTCTAATACTTGGGAAAACTGTACTTTTAGAAGACTCCAGTGTCTGAATTTGTGAAAATATTTACTTTACAGCCAGCTACGGTGTGTGGGTCTCAAGGTCTCAATGTTTTCTAGCTCGCCAGGTGGAGGGATGAGGAGGAGCGTGACCTGGGGACTTGACCCAAGCTGGACAACAAGGTTCTTTCATGCCATCAATGTCACATTCGCTATAAATTGGAAAGTTTGCTGCAAAGTTCTCTCTCTTCCTTGATGGCTGCCATCCTGAGATGACACCATTGTGCCCTGGTGCCGGACTCCTGAGGCCTTCCCTTTCCCCAAAAGCCGTATCACTCGCAGTGTCTGACATTTGCTGTCCACTGCTGGGAGTGCACAGCTTCCTACTGATAGAATTGGCTGAGTATATTCTTTGCATATTCTGTATTGGTGTCGGGATCAATATCGGTTCTTTAGTGCTGTTAATGTTAATTATCTAATCTTATTCTATGAAATCTGTTTATACTTCAGCTCCTGGGTTTCCTTCATTTTCCCGATTCCCCTTCCTGGATCGGGAGGGGTCATTGGGTGATAGAATGATTGTCTAAATGACAACAAATTGTTATGGGTCTGTCAAACTATAACAGAAGCATAGAATGGTTTGGGTTGGAAGGGACCTTTGAGGATCATCTAGTTCCACCCTGCTGCTATGGGCAGGGACATCTTTCACTAGATCAGGTTGCTCAAAGCTCCATCCAGCCCGGCCTTGAACAATTCCAGGGATGGGGCCTCCACAACTTCTCTGGGCAACCTGTGCCAGGGTTTCACTGGTGTCTCAATCTTTTGCCCCAGTATGAAAGAAAGCCTTTAAAATATCCTTGGAGCTAAATAAATACTGAACTAAACAATACTACTAGTCTCTGTTAGACAGCATTATCATGCTTAAAACTGAGCATGTATTAAAGGTGCTCTCTGAGCTGAGGGCTAAGTAAATAATAAAATAATATTAAAAACAAGCACAAAGTGTTGCATGTTTGAATTATTTTCTTTTCAGTGAAGGCTTATTAAGAATGTCTTTTTTTTTTTTTTTTGGTGAAGCTAAACAATCAGGACTATTTTAAAGAATTTAAAAAGTATAAAAAGTTTGACAAAAATGCATCAACTCCCACAGACATCTAGGCACATGCTGAAATTGGTGGATATGAGTAATCTTATTGAACGTGCAGAATTTGAGCTTAAGTGCATAGTTCTAAAATACACTACAAGCATGTACTAAGGCAATATTAATCTTTAATATGTATGTGCACATGCACACACAAACACAGACATTTAAAATAAAAAGGATTATTTTAAATAGAACAAATTATATTTTAAATAGAACAAAGATTTACGAATCTAAATCTGGTCTAAAGTATGAAATTCTTATGTACACTTGATTCATAGGACTCCATTAGATACTCTGTCATTGTCCAAATACAATCTTCTTTTTCTTTTTTTTTTTTTTCAAATGAGTCAGTCAGAAACCTCTGATAGCACCATTTCAAATGCAAATAATTCTGTTCCAACTGCCTCTTTACATTAGCTAAATGAAGTCATCAGTAAACAAAATTGGAAGAAATCTTAACACAACTGCTGTAAACAACTTTAAAAGTTTTATATCCCAAAAGATTAAAACTGTTAGAAGACAGTTCAGATTCACTGGAGATGTTCACCACTGATAGAGTTTATAGTCAAAAATAACCTCTCTCATCTCACCCAAACTGATACTGGTCACAGCAAATTATAATCAAAGATAGATTTCTTGGAGGGTGATAATACCATTAGATTTAAGGAATTAAAAATACATGAAACTTTTGAGTTAATGAACAGGGTCCTTAACTGCTCATTTAATTCAAACAGCTGTTTGTTAATGCCCTAAGCAGTGTCATAAACTGTGAAAATACTGTTGAGTGCAAGACACTAGTTAATGCTATAAAGCAACACATGCTCTAATATTAAAAGGATTTAATGGGATTAATAGAGAATAAAACATTAACTCCCTATTATGATGTTTTTAGGACCCAAGGGCAAATTCTGGCTAAAAAGGACTCTGGTTCTAAAAGCACAAAAAGTAAACTATAGCACTGTACAGCAAATCATGGCAATTTTATGCTCCTGAAAAAAAGTGGAACCCTGATAAGATCACATCTGTTCCAATCACAGACTGGATAAAATCACTGTTTACTAAAGTCCTAAATAACTAAATATGTGGAACCCCAACAAGATCCCATCTGTTAAGACTACAATTTGGATAAGGTCCCATTACAAAAATTTCTGTATAATAACTTATTCACTACAAAATAATGAAAATTTTTATTTTCTTCAGTTTCATCAATTCTTACATAGGAATACACAATATTGTAAAAATCCAACAGCATAATTAACTGGCTTGATGAACATTAAAAATGTATTAGGATTTGGATTGTCAATTCAAAAAAGCAATAAAAAAACTACTCCCAGTGTTTAAGTTATATAACCTCAGTCACATTATTAATTCTAGTTATATCAAATACATCTATACAATAGTTTTTTCATTACTAATGCAATGATGGCTTTGATAGCATATTAGTTCATGTATAAATTACAAAAGCTTATTATTTGCAAAGGTGACTCCTAGTTTTTCTGGTTTTCTTTTGAAAGAATATTCTTCTCAGAAAAAAAAAACAAACAGAAAGTATGCTGAATTTACCTCTATAAGTAAAGGTTATATGAAAAATTTTCAGTAGTAGCAGATAATTTACTTTTTTTTTTAAAGTTCATACAGACTTAATATATAAATAAAATCTATTTCAAGTGCACAACCTTTTATAAAAAGTCATGTTGCAGAAAAAAAGAATTAAGGACTTGTTCTTTTTTCTAAAGATTGAAGGAAGCAAAGTTAAGCATTACACTTTCAGGTCCTATTGTCCTCCAAAATACTATTAATTGCTTTATAGGGTAGTAGATAAAATGATACATACTTCTGTCCTTTTATATTGGAAAAAAACCCTAGCGATACCTTCTAAGCAATACAATTAAAATTCTTTGGTTAATTCTTGTATTTAAGATTCTTTAAAACATGAATAATAATTTGCAATTATACTTGAACAGTAGATATTTTAATCTGGATATCTCAGGTCATGACTTTTAAAAGATCACAGGACCAGAGAGAGTAGAGCCCTCATTTTTAGTAAAAGTGAGGGCTGACAGCCACCAAAAAGGCAATGAAAGCTGTGAATGTTCCTAATTTCTGCTTAAGTTCATAAAGAATACACATTTCCAGTAATGAGTACCTCAAAAAATTGCTTGAAATGAGTCACGTATCCAGTGGATAAGAACAATTGACTTCGTACAAAGTAGTGGTCTTCAACTAAAGATTGTATTTAGCTTTTCACATATCAGCCTCTTCCATAAAAATACAGCAATTATTTATAGAGTGAGGGAGAAGGAACAAAGAAACAAATTAAGAAATATTTTTCCACATTTAGATGAACTTTAAATGTTTAGAAATGCAAGTCAAAATATATTGAAAAATCCAGTTTGCCCCAGCAGAGATAATAGTTTCAGATATGGGCTGCTGGGTTTTCTTTTTTGTTAGTTTGGTATAGTATGTTAACATATAAAGCAAAAGAATGTTCCTGAATGTTTATACTAGATTCCATTTGCAATAAAAGGCTCCATTTCCCTGACCCCTTCCGGCAGGTAAAATCATCCTGACTTTTTATCTTGGATACATGCATGTTCTTCCCTATAGACTTTCTTTTCCATTTAAAACATAACATTCAAAAGATCTCCCCCGATTTCTGTTCCACCTTTCTCGTTGTGCAACATATTCACAAGCCAGCTTCTCCATCTTTTTCCCATCTGAACTGGCTTGTATGTAGAGGAGTCCTTAAAATTTGCTTCCCTATAAAGCTCGTGTGACTGCATTTTGTGAATCTGCTCCTTGTGATGCTGCTTCCAATTCAGTGGTCATCACTTAAGAGTTAGCATTTGCCAAGTGTTACCACATGGTAATATTTGCCAAGTTCTGCAATATATGCACATTCTGAGGTTTTGCAGTGCAGACACAGAGGCTTGTACTAAATGCACAGTAACTCTGCAGAACCCACTAGAAAACACTGGGCACCCTCCCTACTGAAGTTAACTACTGTATTACAGTGTCACTTGCTTTAAGATTTTCTGCCACCCTTAAGTTTGCAAACATTTCCTACTTCTTAATGAGAAGGTGATTTAGTAGTTTTTTCATCTAAATAGAAGACATATTTCATATCAGAAAACTTTCAAATATATTGTTTTCATTATATATGTTTAGCAGCACTTATTACTAAGTAGCCACTTCGTACTGGGTTGGCTGGGATAGAGTTAAGTTTCTTCACTGCAGCTCATATGGTACTGTGTTTTAGATTTGTGACAAAAATGGTGTTAATAACACACTAATGTTTTAGCGATTGCTGAACAGTGCTTACACAGCATCAAAGCCTTCTCTGTTCCTCACTCTGTCCCCCCCATTAAACAGATTTGAGGTGGCCAAGAGGTTGGGAGGGGACACAACCATGCAGATGACTCAATATTCCATGCTATATAATGTCATGCTCAGCAATTAAATGGAGAGGAAGGATGGTTGGTAGGTAGCCAGCTTTTGCATGGGAACTGGCTGGGCACTGGTCTGCCCATGGGAGGTGATGAGTGATTGCCTTTGCATCACTTGTTTTATCCGTCCTTCCTTCCTTCCTTCCTTCCTTTCCCCTTCCACTTCCCCTTTGCTTATTAAACTATTTTTATCTTGATACACAGGTTTTCTTGTTTGTACTCCTCCTTTTCTCCTTCCCTGTCCTGCTGTGGTTAGGGGGTGAAGGAACTGACTGAGTGGCTGTGTGGACTTAGCCACCACAAAGTTAGCTGATAGAAAATCACCTAGTAGTTCAAAATCAGGTAGATTCAAGCATCCCTAAAAAGAAGTCAAACCATTTTTTCTTACTATTGTTCAATCCTGATAGCATGGAGTTGATATATCTGATATTTTTTTCTGATTGCTGTTGTTGTCGTCATCAATTTCTTACATAAGTTCGAAAGTACTTCATCACTGTTCTCATTCTTAAATTGAACTCGTAAAAAGGCAAATCCAAGGTCAAGACTGATACTCTAACTATAGTTTACTGGACCTCTCCATGGTCAGATGGAGCCTACTGAAGAGAGACTAGGGGATATGCCCTTTTCCTGAAAGCCACTGAACAGCTTCAGCTAGAAGAAACTACTGGAGTACAGGCTAGAGCAGGCTGAAAATCACACAACAATATTCTCTGTTGAGAAAGTTCTGCTACTAAGGAGATCACCTGACACATCTGCCTTCACAGTGCTCACTGTTTAGCAGAGAGGACAAGAAAAGAAATGTCTTGCTGTCCTACTGTATACTATGATTTTCCTCTAGCCTAGTATTCTTGGCAGCAAGAGATGTTATTTAGGGAGAGCACATGAGCTTTACCACTACATATGAAGTATTCCCCCACTGCCACAGTATCCACAGTCACTGGATTAAGGACATGAGAGAGTATGGTACATCCTTGCTATTATTCCCCTTAGCATCAGTTTATGGAACCACTGTTCACAAACTTGCTTAATCCCTTTTGGAACCACTAATATTCTCTGTTCCCACAAAACTGCTGCTTATAGAAAAACGTATCATTGACTGTGTTAAAAAAAACAACCAACTAACAACAAAACTTGTAAAAGTCTTAATTTTAAATCTATCCTGTACTAGTTCAGTAACTGGTATCTGGCTCTAGTGTTGCAAGATTTGTGAATAATAGTTCTATGTTCACCTTATTTGCCTGTTCACCTTTACGACTTTGTCAATGAGGCACCTACCACAACTATTTCCAAAAAGGGTCCTGGAGGTTCATTCAAATGTGACTTTAGAAGACAGTGAGGTTTACACCACTCTGAAAGAAGCCCTGCTGCAGAAACTTGAGATGATCCCGTATCTCCATTTTCTAGGGGTTAGAAACATGAAAATGAAAGGTGGTCTTTTCAGAACTAGCTGGAGAAAAGTTTAAACTGTGGAATTTGTTTTGCATCTCCTGGGACTAAAACAGTTGTATTTTAACTGTTCCTGAAAGTTAAAAGTTTAGCATAAAACATAAACAGCCTATCATAGGTGGGAAGCAGTAGATAAATAGATAAGACTGCTAAGTTTAAGTAAGCCACATTTGTGAAGTTATTTCAGAGAAGACCTGAGATGCAGAGAGGTGTGAGAAAGAAAAGGAGGAAATTTCTTTACCTCTAGCTAAATTTTTTTTAACGGGAAAAATGATTTAGCCTAAAATTCAGGAGAATTTCTCTCTGCCAGGAAAATGTAGAATCGATCTGATGAAAAAGAAAATGATAAGACACAAGGACATATAGTAAAGAGCTGTATTAAATTTCAGAGAAGTATGGAGGGAAACACAGGAAGTCTATTTTGTAGGCATGAATTCAACAAACCTGAAGCTTGTACATCCTGGATTACTGGACTAAAAGATTTCATTCCACATAGGACTCCCAGTGTCCAAGTCTGTAGTCCATTTGAAATAGTGTAAATAGAAAAATAACAGGTCTTTCTGGCTATTTTTTCTTCATTCAAACTTAGCATGAGAGAGTGAAAACCGTTTAACTTGATAAGGAATGACTACACAAGAAAGACATCTGAAGACAACCAGTGCCATGCTCAACTTGTAAAAGAATTCAGTGGAATTAATGGGGCTAGCAAAGGAAAATACACAAACCAAAAAGTATTGTATGGACACATATTTACAACTCACATTTATTCTATGGAAAACAAGTGATAAAGCTGATGCTTGTTAGAACAACTACAGTTTGCCCAGGCAGCTATATATAGAGTAGTGCAGTGTATCAGATGTTATACATCATCTAACCAGGACCAGTCCTGGTGGGTTTACAAGATGCATGATAAACCTTTCCACTAAAGGAATGATCTCATTCTTTCATCAAGAGAATAAAAGTAAATAAGGATTGCCTAATGGAGTTCAGTGTGCCTTGGCTGAATACTTTGGAAGTTATGGAAATTTCAGTGGATCTTAGCCTTTGTTAAATTAAAGAGGTGAAATAGGTGCTGGATACATACATCATGAGTGATTTCCAATTGCACCCCAAAAACCAACAATCCCTCTCATTGAGGTCAAACTATGACCAGGAAATCTGTTCAATGTATCCTAGCAAGTTCAGAGGAATTGACGAAAGAGATTCCATCTGAGATTCCAGAAGGCCTGGAAATAACTGTTATGGGAATATCTTGGAGCCCCAGATAATCCTCTGATGTGTTGGATGGAAAGTCCATAGTAGAATCAAAGCCTGTGCTAACTATTGGAAATTCAAGTCTCTCTCCCAGATGCATTTCCCATATCCTTGCTTTCACGAGTTCCTGGGAAAAGACTGTGATATTAAGTACAATACTACTAAATGAATGTTTACTGACAGATCTTCAGCCCTACACCACTAGGACAGGACCTCAACATTTCAAACTCTGGAAAGTCTACTCACTTTAAGGAAAAGGTGTAGCCTGTTCTACCTCAAAGATGGGGCAAATTCAGTCTCCTGTTACAATAATGAAAAAAACTATGGGTGAGCAGAACTTCAGGGCAGAAGGAACAATTGGACTTTATGCAGATGTCAAACTGAAAGGGAGCAGTTCTGACTTTGTATTTGTATTTATATTTCAAAAAAATAAGTCAGCTACACTAGAGGGAAGTGAAATGTCATGGGAATGGACAACTCCTGCAAGAGGTAAGTTGGGATGGAAAGCTTTAATGCAATATGGGAGTAATCACTGCACATAAAACTGTACATCAGCTTCTTGAAATTCTGGAGGAATGAAATGAGAAATGTTGTGGTAGAAGGACAATTTATAAAGGACTTGAGGGTATAATAAAGAAGGAAAACTGTTGAAAAGTAACTACTAACATCATTCATTCAAATCTTAAAGCATTCCAATTTCTTATTTGAAAGAGAAAACGGAGAAGGGAGGGAAAATTAACCTTCTTTATATCCCAACTCTATTAATTTCCCTTAACATTTACTTATTACAACAAGACCAGGTTATCTCACATGCCATTTAAAAAATGTGTAAATTAATGAAGAACACATGTATTTAGCCAGATACAGGGATGTACAGTAGAACAGAATCTTTACAGAAGTAAATAAGTGAATCTTCATGGAAGTCTGAATAGTGAATCTAATCAACAATAATTATTTTATTGTTTCTACTGAAAATTGATGTGTTCTTACTGTATTTATATACTGAGAAATTTTTAGGAGCTTCTTTGAGCCTGTTAATGGTTCCCTCATTCATTAGTAGACATTGTTGCTCATTGAATATCAATTCTATCTCAAGAACCTATTTTAATAAAACTACCTATCATTATGTGAATCCTTTCTGAAAGAATTCTACTAATAATATTAATAATAATTTTTGCAGTTGTCACAGCTGCCAAAAAGGAAAAAAGGAAAAATATAAAAAAAGAAATGCTTAAGTAGACAATGCAGAAACACTTCCTCATGACTCAGAAAAGTGATATCCACAGATTTTGTAAGCACTGAATTCAAGTTAAAGGTGACAGTCCCACAGCATTAGCTCACTAACATGTTTTAAATCTTGTATTTTCATATGCAGAAATACTAAAAATCTTTGTAGTATTAACTCATCTGTAAGTATTGCTGCCTACAGCACTTTCACAAAACAGATTTCAGAAATTCAAGTGACAGCAAACAGCCCAAGATTAAAGGATCACTGAACTAAGGCTTTAATCAACATCCATAAGAAAAACGTCTTCTATTTTGAGGCATAAGTTTTTCTCTTGAAAGACTTATGACTGACCAGAAACAAGTACTGAATGTCTTCCTAACACTATGTTTTGCAGCTAAACCACATACAATAAATCAGCTCTATCAAAGGTGAAGGTTTGGGCTTTGAATGGAGAACTTGATATTAACCTTTCACCTGGAGCTCCGGGATCAGCTGGTAGGAAAAATGGCAAGACTAAAATCTCAGAATCATTAAACCAATTTGGAGCAGAGTCCTACTAACTAAGTGTTTTGATGATCACCTCTAGAGGATGTAATAGTGAGAAAGAAATATATACAATCACTTCAGTACAGACCAGTGAGCTGTCTGGGAACGAGATCCTTAGCAGGGAATGAAAGAAATTTGCCTGACAAGATCAGAGATATTCCTTATTTTCAGAAATCTAAATAAAAATGTCCTTTATAATCTGTCCACTTAAGCAACTTACATTTTCCTCAAATTGTCAAACAGAGTAAGTTAGCAACAGTGAAGCAAATAGAAGTTATGCAATAAGAACCACCCTTAGAATCAAGCCAGTTTTTCTAACACATCCCCAAAATTAGACAGTATCTTCTATATACCAGAAAAATATTCCCATCCTCTTTCTTAGCTAAGATTCCCAGACATGCGCATTGTAATCTTATTTTTGCATCTATCACAGTTTAAAATGTATGAATAGCCCTATTCAAACAGAAAAAAGCCATGGTTCCACTGCCTGCTATTTGCCCAAAGAACATTGTTTTCATCTGCAAACAAAGACTTATGCAGCCTTGGCATCTAGTACTGCCTGTGGTGATGCTGGAGTCAGCTTTCCTCCTGAAAATCACGCAACCTATCTGCAAGAATTCCGCAATGCATGTTGCATGTTAAGGACTATAAGAGTACATTAATCAACCCTGCACATAGCTCAAGTTTCTTGCAGAAATCAAGTATTTGGGGTTTGTTATACCACTATATAACCTCTATTATGACTAGACAAAAATAAAGTATAAAATGACCTTATCCCAGCAAAGCACAGAGCAGAGTAATTGGTAACAGAATTAGAAAAAAAGCTACAAAAAGGGAAAATAACAAACGTACATTATCAGTATCTATCTGAAACTTTCACTCTGTTCTTAATTTCCACCTCAGGACATTCAACCAGAACATAATCGTTTTTTGAGACTTGTGGATAAGCTCAAACAAGCACTTGTCCTGTCCAAGTAAGATTCTAGCAAATCAAGGTATTTGTTTGATTAGGGTTCTTTATTTACACCTCTTTTTGATTAGGCAGTCAGTGAATACAAATTAACCCTGAAAGGTAGATCGGGTACCCAATGTTCCATCTTCCCTCTAGCACATTTGGAGATAGTATCATATATGTGTTTCATTTTATTTCCTTCCCTTGCTTCTTTTCTGTACAGATAGTTCTTTTGCACTAGTAAAAATGCAAAATTATGTTTAAAGGTTTTGGGGTTTTTTTTCAGATAGGCAGCCTAATTTTGACTGACGTTTAGCATCTAATACAAGTGCGTAGGGAAAGGGTTTTTAAACAGACTTTCAATATTCATTATGTTCCCTAATCCATTCTTTGTACATCAAAACCTCCTTTACTTTATTACAAGATTTCAATAATCATATAGCTTGAGAAACAACTAGTATAAAAATATCATATTAACACAAAAGTAATTGTCCTGTCCCCAGTAGTTCACTACGCTCTATCAAGATACCTAAAATGACAGAAAATGGATATGGTATTGGAAGCGCTCAATTTATATGGCACCTCCTTAATACTCTGGTAATTTTAATAACAATATGTACACCCAAATTATGTGCAACAGGCCAAAGAAAAGCAGTATCAGAGAAAGACAAAATTTGTCCTGACTTTTGGTTCTGTGCTTTAATTCAAAAGACTCCTCTTTATGCTGCTTAAATCTTGTGGAAGAAGGGGTTCATACCTATTCTGAGAAAATGAAGAGAAAAATTGGGGAAAGCGTTCATGGTAGTTGAGATAGTGGCCACAGACTGCACAGCTGTACAGATATAGAAGCTACTTGGAGCACTTGAACAAGCAATATCTGTTCATTCCATTTATTCAAGTAGCTGCCACATAAGGCTGCTTCGTGTTTTGGGATTCTCTAGGAATTTCCCACCTGTGGGCATAGCCAGGATTTATTGCCTTTTTAAAGACTGGTCATAAGAGCACTTAGCATTTGTGAGAATATTCATAATGGTTAACTATATAACACAGAAGTTTAGTCTTTTTAAAATGCTTCCATAATCCATGAATAGAATGGATTTCCTCCAAAGACAGCTAAGAACAGTAGAATAATTATTTTCTTGGAAACATTCTTGAGACTCTTGATAAAAAGTGATGGATTAACCCTCTCTGACCCATGCTAGGGACTGAAAATATCGCCCCACATGCCCAACCCCCACCTAATTTTGGGTACACATCCTATTGCTCAGAATTTGTAAATGTGGTACTTTCTACCCTCCGTGCTAGTCCATCAAATAGCTCCAATCTAATTGTAAGAACATAAAATGAACATATATTTTCTTACTTTTTCTGTATTTTTTTACAACAGTTTTCTTCTTCAGTTGTCACTACCTTTATCGTTTTAACACAGAGCCTCCAATTCTTACCATTAATAAGTAAAAAAAAAAAAGAAGGAAGATAAAACCAAATCAGTGAAAGGATGGTGTAAGATGTGACATTTCTAGCAACAATTATATCAAAGTTCAAATTCACCATAGACTAACAGACATCAGATAATTAAATATATTTTATGTTGATGGATTTAGTACAAGCTAGATGACATCATTCTTAAACAAAAGTAAAATGACCTCTTACACATCAAAGAATCGAAAAGACCCTTAATAAAACACAGATTTTTTCTTAACTTAAGTGGTACCAACACACGTAGCCATCTTCAGCTAGCCATAATGGATCTATTTATAGCAGCGTACAGGTTTGGAAAAGCAATACAAACTTTTTCAAGTTACTAGAAGCGAAAGCATTTATCATCCCTGGTTAATACCTATGGAGGTTGACACTACAGACTTCTGGTTACCTGAAAAACTTGCGGTATCAAGAATTTAGGTTGTTGAAATCTCATCTATCACATCATGAGAGCTATAGGTTCTGTTTTCTCCTCCCATTCAAGTATCCTTTTGATATTTTAAAAAATAATTCAAACTCAATGTCTAATATGTTAAAATTACAAACCAGAACTTGTTAGAAAGTATTCTTTTATGCCTCTGTGTAATGTCTAATTTTTGAATTTAATTTTTAGTTCACAGTACTCAAGATGTAGACGCAAATAAAGGTGAAGAGAAAGATGGATAATAATAGTCATTAATTTTGTCACTAAACAATGAGGCATAGCCTCCCAGTTTTTATCGCTGCTGTCAAGATAGAATATTAGTATTAAACCTTGTCTTCATATGTATACTGTGTTTCCACATTCATTTGTATCAAAAATAGCATCAAAATTGGTTACAACAAAGGGAAAGCTACAGACCAATAAATTTTTTGTTAAGATAGTTTGAGCTTCACATCTAGAACTGTAGGTACAAGTTAAATGTTTATCTTTACTAGAAATATTTCTTACTTCTCTGGGATCCATAAGATCATCACTGGTCTTCTCTGAATATACAATTGTTTTTTAAATTTGTTTATGTTTCAAAGAGAATAATAAATCTCAAAAAATGTTGAGGAAGGCTCAGATAAGATAGTAAGATAAAAAGTTAAAGCGACTTTAAAATCCATGTCATTAAGTATCATGTCAGGATTAAAAATCAAGATTTCCAGTCCTTCAATATACTAGCCATCACTAAGGGACATCTGTCAGTGAAGCAGAATTAGAATGATTTCAATCTTGGTAACCCATTTTCATCTTGGATAGTTTTAAGGAAGGCACACTGAGCAAAACAACATTTCTTTCTCATCAGAGAAGTAACACATTATGAAGTGTGGTCCGGGTTTAGTTTAGCAAACAGGAGTGGAAAAATGGAACAAGTTTTTCAACTTTGTAACAGTCAGCAATCTAATGGAAATATTTAAAACCAACATTTTAAAAACAACTAAACAAATAAAGAGACTTACTGCTGTAAGTAACTCTTGGACACTATGGCATATAAATATTTACCTCAACAGTGCATACTACACTTACCAGTTCCTAACTGACTAAGCAAGCTTACTAATAATGTGCTATTTTTCAAATTCCATTATTCTTCAGAATGTCACCTCATGTGAACCAGCTTTCAGTTAATTCTGCCCTAGCACAACCTCATAAGTCTACCACCAGAGCAAAAGAAAAATTTCTGATGAAAAAAACCCGTTGATATAAAACTACATTGAAGAGTGGATTGAAAACAAAGCAATAAGAACTCTTTTCCTGCCTATGAGAAGAAAGAACTGGTGGTTGCGGCTTCTGAGTTTTTCACTGCTGAATGCATGGATGTGGTAAGACAGCTACCAGGAAACGAGTGTTCAGCACTTTGGATGAGGTTTGGGGCTTGATCTCATACAAGGCAGAGTAGAATCTCTCTGTTTTGGAGCAAAGTAACTTTGCCTATTTAGATACAGAGACATTTTATTTGATAGACATTTTATCTGATAGCTGCATTAACATTTTAAGGATGGATATCTGAGAATGTGCTGAGCTAGAAGCAAATACTCCAAAGCACTGCTAAGCCACGAGTACAGGTTACAAGGCTATAAAACCTTTGCTCTTCAGTGTAACAGCAGGGACACATGGACATTAAAGTTCTCTCCTGTAGCACTATTTTGAGAATAACCAATATGAATTTCAGCACAAACGGTAACCTTTATAGATTAAACATAACAACTTGTGTATTTATAGGTAGTATAGTGTGGCTACAGAAAAAATGAAAGGATATGTTGGAAGGCATGTCTGAGAGAGATATACGGTAAGTATTTCAAGGCCCTCTCCTCTCCAAGGATCCTGAAAGTTAAATAGTTCTTTTCTCCCCAATGAAAGACTTAACTAAAATAAGCAGTATGAACAAATCTCCAACTGTGAACTAATTAAAGACAATTCCCTTTCATGGTTTTCCCACTAAATGTCATTTGTGATTTTATTTTGCTTTCCCAAGTTTGTCTTACTTTACATATCTGTTGTCTATAAAGCTAATGCAAAATACTAATTATTTTAAATACTGGACAATACAAACAAAACCTCAGGAAGTTAACATTAGCATTTATTAAAAGTCTGAAATATTTTTTTTTAAATTGTGAAAACACGTGTGGTCTCTTACTAGTAATATTCTTTAACTTTGCCAAACAATAACAAAAAATAAACAAATAATGTAACAAAAAGAGAAATCAGGAACCCATTATTTTAATTTTATGTATTTTGAGTTATACACAGCATAATATGCAAGTGCCTATATAATGATCAAGTCAGCCTTTGAAATATCTACGCTACTTTAAATTAATGAAAGTTTTCAGCACCTCCAGATCAATCCAGCTATATGACAGCATAAGTAACAGAAATTAACTGATCCAGTTAACATCCTTGGGTTTTATATTCAGTTGTACCCAACGCACATAGCCCTGTGGCATAGGAAAACAGAAGGCTGTTTTTTTAAGAGTTACAAATTGACATGCATAAAGATGTAGAAAGAAACACGGTCCAGGGAGAAGCAATTTGATTTTAATTCAGTGTTGACCTGTTTTGAGCAGGAGGTTGGACTACAGATCTCTCAAGGTCTTTTCAAACCTGAACAAGTCTGTGATTTTAAGCCTGGGGAGTCACATCCTCATCCTTGACTGCAAAGACGTTTTAGCACCGCTCTGGCAACATGGCACCTTCCTAACACTTGCTTCATATGCTCCTTAACTGTGGGGTCATAGGTGACAAGAAAAAAGTGATCTGACAGCCTACCCCCTGCTACTTTACTTCCCAGTAGCCTTACAGTTGGTCTCCTATCCCATCACCAGAAATGCATTCACGATGGTCGCAAGTCAGAGACCTCATAGCACACCGCTGGTGAACATGCAATGATACAACAGGCATTCTGGATTTTAGGTACTTATGCACATAACAGACTGGGAATGCAGTATCCTTCCCTACAAACTGACTCCCTCTCTGAAGTTGGCCACCACTGCATTACTATAATAAACAAATGCCCCAATTCAAAACGGAGCAATGAAGTTGCTTTCAAAATGAAGGCTTTCAAAAATTAAACAGATAGGTCTCATTCTCTGTTAAGCCTTATGGGCAAACTTTGCTATTGTCAAAAGGGCAGCTTTGATATCCCTTTCTCCAATCAATAGTTAGAACATTTAAAACAGCCTATTGCACCTACCCGTAAACCAAATCTATATTCTGCTGTAAAACCTTGAAAGCCAATTGATACAGCAAACTGGAACTACTTTCATTTCAGTTTAAAATTAATATTTTGTCTTAATTGCATATGCAAATATGTAAGACATTCAATACAGAAGCCCCTAACTGACTGACATCAATCATGAAAAAATACATCAGATTTGTACTCTGAAGTACTTGGTCACATCTGTGATAGCTCAGAGTGGTCACACATACATATGTAAAGCAGAAGCATTTAATTATCCCCACCACAGCTGAAAATATCTTCTGCTGCTAGGGACATTCATGAAACCTGAGAAATCTCTAAAACTGAAGAAAATCTGCCATTAGGGATAGCTAACAATCTTTTCAGTTCTTACTGATAGTGCTTACAAGAGAAATAAAATACAGGAAGTGTTATCTTCAAATATTTACTCAATACAATTACACCAGTATTTTAAAATTAGCTGAAGTTCTTATTATCCATGCGTACTTTCATACACAATGCACTAGATAAAAATAGGGAACTGAAACAGAAAAGTAAAATACAGCTTTAGAGACACTCAACTTCTATTCAAAACATAAGCTTACTTATCGCCAGTGCCTCAGCTGCAAGGAGTAGGTTTATGAGCTGACAACTTGACAGTATTTCTTTGTCATGACTGGCTGAGGACATCCAATTGTCATACAATAATTTTCAGTAATTAGTATACGTATTAGAAGTAACTCATCTTTTCACAAGAACAATGTTCTTTTGGATAAACAATAGCTTCAGCAACACTAAATTATAGAGGCCATGCTACTAATTTATGGTGGGTTACAATTATACATGTTGTGGGCCACAAGCACTCTGTGGGCTGTGTAATGAAGGCCAATAGTTTAAAAACTGATTAGAATTACAAATAATCTGCCAGGTGTTTTCAATGCTGTTATGGAAGACAGCATTATCTTAGTCTGGAGTCTCCAAAGTCAAGATGAAAGAAAATATTATGGAAAACTCTACGGTCAATAAATCTTCAGAAATATCTTTTTCAAAACAAGTTATTATTTTTATATCACTGATTAAGAACAAAGGTAGCACGGTGGTGGCGCTACCACTGATGTTAACAAAAAAACCTCATCACCCTGCACACACATTGTACTGGTCTTTTAAATTTGATCACCAATCTGGCAAGAGATTTGTGGGCATGAAATCAATTGAGAATAAGAACAATTACAGAAGAACAATACAATAGATAGTTGGAATTTTCTGTACTTACATCAAAGGAGTAAGTTACAACTTTCTATCTCACATCATTATATTTTAAATATTCCTTTTAAATACATGAAAAATAAACCAAATAAGCTTCCAAAGTCCTTTACTTTTCCTCCCACTAGAATTTTAATGCAGAATTTTAGACGTATCTAAGAAAAAAATACTGTATTAATACAGGTAAGAGTTATCTGTGATGACAGCCAATCAACAACATCATAATAAAACCTAAACACTAGATCTCAGGTATACATCTATAAAAAATGAAGATTTTTTTATATAACATATAATAATCTGGTTTGAGTTCAATAGCCAAAAAATAGTAGTATTTTTGTATTGGATAATATTCATATTTTCATTTGGGAATGACTGTGCTGATGTCAGCAGCATCATTTGCTATTTTACAACAGCTTTAAGCAGTCCTAGACTAGAAGAGGTTTTAGAGAAAACAGGTCTGAACACAGGACATGAAAATATATTCTGGCAGCCAGAATAAGAAAAAAGAAATTGTGGATATAAAAGATTAGCATTAAACGTTTTTCAGTGTTAAAACTGAGGAGCCTTCTGTGACCATACATATTGTACAGGTAGAGGGTTCTGAAGTCTAATTGTCCCTGAAAGTCCACTGCCTATATATGCACAGATTTTATGGATATACAAATGATAATATTTGTTGCATGATTAAATTATTTATGGATTTTAAATATATTAAAATATTCAGACCCAGTGGCCTGATATTAAAACACATACATGATTAAATCCCTAAGGGAAGGTAGTTGCTGTGCTCAAGTGGCAAATGTAACTGTTTTCAGGAGTGCTATATAAGGAACACCAAAAATATAAAAATAAAACAAATTATATAAAGAACATTAACTGGATTTAAAGTATCCAAAATGTCAAACCCCCAACACCATTCACCAGTTCAGAGTAAAACCATCTTGCTATCATTCCATACAGATGCAACTTATCAAATTTCAGTTGTTAAGGAACAGTAATAAGTATGGGATGGCCTACAGATTTCCTGTGAGCGTATATTAATCCTGTACACTCCAAGGGTTATGTTATAGATCAAAAACCAGTACATTCAGTTTTACATTTGACATGAGAGAAAATAAACTTATATATGAAATTTGACTCTGATTCGACCTTTTCTTTTTTTTTAATTACAAATAGCAAGCAATTACAAGTTGTGCACTAAAATATCCTTATTCAACGGATAATAATTTTAAATTTCAAATTTTCTGCATCTATTTGATTTTCTACCTATAAATCCCTTAAAATTCATCTAAGCAGAATGACAAAGTTTTTAGTCACCTGAAAATATTCTGTGACATTTAGATTTCATATATCAACTAAATTAACACTAAAATTTTTGTTATTCAGGTTGTTGGTATGCAGAATTGTACGCTCTGCTGTTGCAAATTTATAATGCAAATGTAGGTTTCTAAGACAGTTGGTACCCTTCAAGTTTATAATTCAACTGGACTAAATCTTTTTACAGGGTTACAGTCTAAATCACTACTACATTTGAAATATGTAACTTAATAAACATTAAAGCATATGTTGAGCATTTGTGCTAAATTGAGGAATCCCTGAAAATTTTAAATATTGGCTTAAAAAACCCAAAATATAACATTTCCCCATATTTGTGACAGGTTTTGTAATCTAGCACGTTTTTAAAAAATAGGTATTGTCTTGTCCAGTGCAGCAGAATATCACTATGCAACAGTGGTTTTCTAAACCTTATTGCACCAAAACAATTGCATTTGTGGAAACTGAAGTGTGAAAAGCTCTTAGAAATGATAAGAAGGGAATTGAGTATCAGTACATGTTTCTGCATAATGGTAACTGTAAATGGTGATCTTTGCAACAGAGTAAAACCCTTCCACTTCATTTTGGGAACTCTTTGTGCTTTTAACTAGCTTTGTAGGATAAAGTAAATTTAGGTCTAGATAAACACAATGTGCAAATATATTAAAGAAATGGGGGGAAAATTTAACTACTTAAAAGCCAAGTTTCTGCTGAAGATAAAGAGGCTGCATAGATTTTGGAGAGGGGAGATACAGTCTTCCTATTCTACATAGCTAAAAGATTTTCTGAAAAAATGAAAAACAAGTATCATGGTCCTGATCTTCTGTTAAGTACTTTGTAGATGATTTTCTTTACCTATGTGAAGCTTACTGTAGATAAAATTAAAAATAAATTTTGAATGATAAATACTTATCAAGAAAAAAGTTTTTACTACTTATTCGTTAAACTTGGATTTTGAACTAATTTGGATATTTACAATGACTCTAGATTTCCATTATTTTCTTGGTGAAGTCAGTAGGAATTTTCAGGTTTTAGTGGAAAAAGAATAAAAGACTTCTAGCCAATCTTCTGATCTAGAGTAACAGAATCCATTTCCATCAGGTCTGCTAAGTCATATTATATGAACAGCCCACTTGATATCCATTGATATCCATATCAAAACCTACATCAGCCTGCAGAAGAACATATTTATGTTTTTATGACCACAGTAATTCTAAGAGAGGGAATTACCAGTGCAGATCTTTGTTCATAAACACTCTGACATATGCAAAATCTGCTCATTCAGGTCCTTTTACAAAACTAGGTTCTTAACTTGCAAGTACATTGGATTAGGACCCCTGAAAAAACTGCCATTTGTACCTACTGGGCAAACAGTCCTGAGACCTGTAGATTCTTTTATGATTTTAGGCAAGAAAGGGTGATTGATTTTTTCTTTACAATATCCTCTGCTTTTTTGTCCCGTTTTTTTTTTTTTTGTTTTGTCTACTATCTATATGAAGACTACTATCATATCAAGCTTCCTGTACAAACCCTAAACTTGCATGGGTGTACTCTTCACTGGGTAAAAAAACAGCTGGATGGCCATGCCCAGAGAGTGGTGCTGAATGGAGTTAAATCCAGTTGGCGGCCAGTCACAAGTGGTGTTCCCCAGGGCTCAGTACTGGGGATGGTTCTGTTTAATATCTTTATCAATGATCTGGATGAGGGGATAGAGTGTGCCTTCAGTAAGTTTGCAGATGACACCAAGTTGGGCGGGAAGGTCAACCTGCTTGAAGGGAGGAAGGCTCATAAAGAGGGATCTGGACAGGCTGGATCAATGGGCCAAAGCCAATGGCATGAGGTTTAACAAGGCCAAGTGGCGGGTCCTGCACTTGGGTCACAACAACCCCATGCAGCGCTACAGGCTTGGGGAAGAGTGGTTGGAAAGCTGCCCAGCAGAAAAGGACATGGTGGTGCTAGTTGACAGCCGGCTGAATGAGCCAGCAGTCTGCCCATGTGGCCACGAAGGCCAAAGGCATCCTGGCCTGTATCAGGAATAGTGTGGCCAGCAGGACTAGGGGAAGTGATTATCCCTTTGTACTCGGCGCTGGTGAGGCCACACCTCGAGTACTGTGTTCAGTTTTGGGCCCCTCACTACAAGAAAGATATTGAGGTTCTCGTGCATGTCCAGAGAAGGGCAACAAAGCTGGTGAGGGGTCTGGAGAGCAAGTCTAATGAGGAGCAACTGAGGGGGCTGGGGTTGTTTAGCCTGGAGAAGAGGTGGCTGAGGGGAGACCTTATTGCTCTCTACAACTACCTGAAAGGAGGTTGTAGAAACGTGGGGGTCGGTCTCCTCTCCCAAGTAACAAGCAACAGGACAAGAGGAAATGGCCTCAAGTTATGCCAAGGTAGGTATTCATTGGATATTAGGAAAAAGTTCTTCACAGAAAAGGTTGTTAAGCATTGGAACAGGCTGCCCAGGGAAATGGTGGATTCACCGTCCCTAGAGGTATTTAAAAGATGTGTAGACGTGGTGCTTAGGGACATGGTTTAGCGGTGGTTTTGGCAGTGTTAGGTTGACGGTTGGACTTGATGGTCTTAAAGGTGCCTTCCAACCTAGAAAATTGTATGATTCTATGACTCCAAAATGGCAAACTCTTTCAAATTCTTATTTGACTACTCTATACCACTGCCTACTGAAAAAATGATGTGGTTGTTAAAACCCTATTTACACAGAATCACAGAATGGTCAGGGTTGGAAGGGACCTCTGGAGATCATCTAGTCCAACCCCCCTGCCAGAGCAGGGTCACCTACAACAGGTTGCACAGGATGATGTCCAGGCAGGTTCTGAATGTCTCCAGAGTGGGAGACTCCACAGCCTCTCTGGGCAGCCTGTTCCAGTGCTCTGCCACCCTCAAAGTCAAGTTCCTCCTCATGTTTAGATGGAACTTCCTACGTTCAAGTTTGTGCCTGTTACCTCTTGTCCTATCACTGGGCATCACTGAAAAAAGACTGTTCCCATCTACCTGGCACCCCCCCTTTAAGTATTTGTAAGTATTTATAAGATCCCCCCTCAGTCTTCTTTTTTCTAGACTGAAAGACCCATTTACCAGCACTGGAACATACCTGTGCTCATTGATGACGTGGTTTGTGCCAGACTGGCCACTGGGACAAAATACAGATGCTCTCTCCCTCCTTTCCTGACACGCAAAAATGGTTTGCAACTACTTTAATCTTTGACATGAACCAACAGTAATAACAGCTTTTGACCACCATCGCTCGAAAAAAAAGCAATATAGCTTAACAAAGAGGGGTGGTATGTTCTTGCTAAAAAGCCAAAGGCAAATTAGACACATATAAATAAGATTTAAATAATGATTTCTATTAACAAAATAGCTAGGTCTGCCCAGTTATTAACATCTAAGTAAAATGTGTATTCAAAGCACACCTGTTCGGTTTCTCAAAAGTGCTATTTCAGCTAATTTAACCATTCATTCCTCTTAGGGACACATTTTGCTGGGAAATTTAAGCTACTGAAATCAACCTGAGTAAATCATGCAGTTAACTGATTTTTGATAATAGAAAATTTTGGCTGACTGAAAATGCTTAAAGACTGTGGAAGCACAGAATACTGGTGGATGACTAGACAGTTTTGCATTCCGTATGTCACATACACAAGTATCAACTAACAAACCTGTTATGATCTAACTACCAGCACTGGAATTGCAGTGATGGAAAATATGACAGATAAATCATTCATCTACATAGATCATTATTTTCCATGAATGAATATAAACAGAATATATTGGATCTTTTTCCCCCCTTCCTTAGTAGGCAGACAGGATCATCAAGTAATAAAACTGTAGAATTGTGTTCTTTTCTTCATGTCTACCAGTTGAATTTGTTTTGTACCAAAATTAAATATCCTGGCGTATGCAATTTATTGAATTGAAATAACCGCTTGTATTCCTATGGGGGTTTATTTGCATTCCAGGAAAAGGTATAACCTGTAGAACTACTTTCTATGACTTAATCAGGCAACCTCTTAAGAAGTACGGTCCTAAAAATCCTATTATTCCTAGCTACAACAATCCCCACTCACATTCTTATTTCATGTTCAAAATGGATAGAAAGAGCAGAAAATGGCTACCTTGGAATTTATCAAAACCTCTGCTCCCTTCATCGAGAACAGGGAGACAACTCTGCTGGAGCGGGCTTGTATTTCAACTCCCAACACTCTAAATACTTCCTATCCATGTCTTGTAGACATAGCACTCTTAGTGGAAGGCTAGCAGGATCTCATTTTGGAGTGGGAGTTAAGAACAGGTTCCAAGTCAGCTTCTACTCTTTTCCAGTAGAAAAAGTGAAATGGTGTGGTGGGATATATAGTTCTACATCAAACCCACTGTTGACCTGTTGACCCACTATAGGAAATGGCAGGGAATGGTAGGAGATATTTCTATATTTCCAACTCAATAAAGAGGATTTCAGAATTTCTGTTTTACTAGGTACACTAAATTTGCGGTTTATGTGCAACAAATTCCAGATCTTAAACTAGCAATATCGATTTATTAATATAAAATCAGAACATCTTTTCTCCTTCAGACTATATGACAAATTAAAAGTCATCACTTGTGACCCTAGGCATGCACTGACCACAACAAAACACTGCTGTTGCCTAGCTACAAACTTCCACTTTTAGATTCAGTGCAACTGAATGGTGAGCTAATGAAGGGTGTGTTTGCTCAAAAATCCTTTTTTTTAAAAAATTACATTGATGAGTCTAGTAAGAGACAACACACTACGAGTCTGGCAACATATAAATTTAAGTACATATTCATTTGGAATTCTTTAACATTATACATTCATTTTTTATCAAAGCTGCATTTCTTTCATATATCTTAACTTTTAATTATTTTAATGATTATATTTTAAAGGAAAGACCACAGTTCTTTATCTACTGATGCTTATATTCTTCATTAGCTTCTCTTTTAAAACATCATGGAATCATAGAATCCTAGAATAGTTTGGGTTGGAAAGGACCTTTAAAGGTCATCTAGTCCAACCCCCCTGCAATGAGCAGGGACATCTTCAACTAGATCAGGTTGCTCAGAGTGCCGTCCAACCTGACCTTGAGCGTTTCCAGGGATGGGGCATCTACCGCCACTCCGGGCAAGCTGTGCCAGTGTTTCACCACCCTCATTGTAAACAATGTCTTCCATATATCTAGTCTAAATCTACCCTCTATTAGTTTAAAACCATTACCCCTTGTCATATTGCAACAGGCACTGCTAAAAAGTTTGTCCCCATCTTTCCTGTAGAACCCCTTTAAGTACTGGAAGGCCGCAATAAGGTGTCCCCAGAACCTTCTCTTCTCCAGGCTGAACAGCCCTAACTCTCTCAGCCTCTCCTCATAGGAGAGGTGTTCCATCCCTCTCATCATTTTCGTGACCAATAATTCAATACAATTACTACAAGACTCCCTCCACCCAAAATTGATACATAGCGTGTGTGATCTCTCTGTCACAAATCCCAGCAACATAGTTTTTGGGTTGTTTGTTGGACTTCTGAGTTTGCTTAGCCTCAGGCAACTGTTTGTACTACCCTATGATGAGACAATCATCAAAAAGATCTCCTACAAAATCATCGTGGCCCATTTTTTCATCAATGCATTGACAGTTGAGCCATTTTGACTTCAAATCCCTCATTCTCTAATCAAATAGTTTAAACCAGTTGTAACTAAAATCGCTCTATCATATGATGGCAAGTTCAACTCTGAACCCGCCACGTTTCTTGACAGGCTTGTGCAAGTTAAGCCACAGTATGTAAGACAGAAGTATTCAAAACCAGACTGAGTACTATTTTTGGTGGCAGTATGTGAGCCATAGCTATAAAACTGGGAGTACCTTTGCATAGTTCTTTTGCCTTTGTCTATGGGGTCAGAATGTAAATCATATAGTAAAGAATTTTTTAGCAGTTTAAGTTATTCTTACACTCTGTAAAACTTGCCAGACTTACAATGTTGCATTCTGGAAACAACAAACTCCCCTGCAAATCAATTAAATAATCATTTAGACAAGATATTTAAAATACAGACTTCTAAGCAATTGCATAAAGCTCTAGAATTAAAATTTCATAATAAAAAGGCAGATGTTCTTATAACTTTAAAGAATATTTCCTCAATTTGTAAAAGACAAGAGGTTATTCCCTTCTACTGAAGATGATACCTTTCCTAGAGAATTTTTCTTTTTCTTGAAGGCAAGTGGTCTAACCATGTTCAATAAACCATTACTGAATAACACAATTGCAATTGACAATTATCATCCATCTTATCTTTATGTTAAGAAAAGTGAATAAAAAGAAGAAGTTTCAGATCAAACTACTGACAGCAATGTGTCTCAAATTTTCCTAGATCCCTGCTAATCAAGATCATGGATTTAGTATTAATATGGATGCTTTTTCTGGCAGATAATCATCTTATGATCATAATGGCAGCTTGATGGTTATTTAAACTTATAAATAGTCCTCATAAAATACTGAAAACAAAGGTTGCATTCCTTTTTGGAATATGATTTTTTTTTCCTCTGGTATATATGTAAAGTTACTAAAATAAAAAAAGTATTTAGGTTGATGAGGTCTTTTGAAAAGTTTTTCAGGTCTTTACTGCAATCAAGACACCTCACACTTCATATGCCAGTAAGTCAATGAACTGCGAACCTAGATGAAAAATAATTTGTCTGTTCAAGAACTAACATACTTTGACAAAATGAAAGAAGCTGAAATCTCACTTTGGTACTAAAAGCAACTGGTTCTTATTACAAAGGTGGCATGCAGTTTTCAAGTTCAGCAGCAAAAAGATACATCTAGATTGCTTTGGTGAAGTCTCAGTGATTGAAGTCCTAATGACTGAACTGATTCAATGATTCAGGCTTATGTCTATGGACTACTACAAATTTCAATTCCAGAGCTAAAAGGACATTCAAATGTAAAATTTTGCTTCTGCAGCTCCCCAGCTGAAACTGAAGTTCATGTGGGGACAATAGGAACAGAGATACCACAGATGTGTGCTTTGCACTCTCCCCATTGTGGAACTGTATTGAGTTGGGTTGACCACAGGACATAGTTTAAGAGTAACCACCTCAGGTTTGCCAGAAGTCTGAAAACCTGTAGCATCACCCGAGACCAGATCCCATCTCCTTCACCTTGTGTTCCAGCCAACTCCTCCCAACTAGGAACAGTAATAATATAGGAGCAGCTCTGATTTAGCTATGTAACCCAAGGATACCCTACAGCAAGATAGCTTCCCAAAGGCTGATTCCACCAACTTTAGGGTTTGCTTTGCCCGAAAATCGACCAAGATTAGAAGCAAGTACTCTCAAACATTCAGAATCTAGGGACTTGAATTTCACATAAGGTAGGTCAATGAGAACACATCACAGCAGTGCTTCATATACAGTAACTAACTTTTCAATTCATTCCAGACCAGGTTTCTTATTTTCACAGCCCTAACTGGGCTAAGTCTCATTTATCTGAGAAACTGTATCCTTCTGCAGCTCATTACAAGTAAGATAGGCATATTTGCTTCACACCACAGGATAAAGTTTGGGAAAAGGGGGCTTTCATATAAGGTCTTAACTATGGATTTAGTTCCAGCTACACAAAATTCTAGACATCCTTGCTCCTTGTCTACAGCCAACTGTATCTTTTTATATGGGTTCCTGGTAACACAATCCAATGACACCATACAGAACAGAACCCTTTTTAAGTAGAAAGTTAAAAAAGAGAACAAAAAGACCTTGCTCCCTAATGACAACCTGATATGTACTCAATTGACGTAAATAAGTGCACAATAACCACAGTAAAAGCAATCTAAAAATGCATTTAGTAATACAGTATGCAAATTCATAACACGTCAGTAACTACCTGCCTTTAAATACAGAGGCCTGTAAAAACTATAATAATGATCAGGTTGACAGCTATCAAAATACAATAATTTTTTTCTGTCGTTGTCTGACATTACTTGCCTACGACAACAGCTATCTATGAAACTGAAGACCTTTATTCAGGAGGTTAATGCGAGGTAGGAACTCCATTCAGTGTTATTTTGGCTTAAGGGCATAATGTCACAATTTGGTGCATCCTCTAATGACTTTTTTTTTTTTTCTAAAGGCAGCTAACAGCTTAGACCTAGTTCAGTGAATTTCCTTGCAAGGTCCTTGGAAAATGGGGATGGGTGGGGAGTACAATTGATTGTGCGGCCAAATTTTTTGTTCATGCCTGCTTACTGATTTTTGTTCATTTCACAAATAAACAAGGCATGAATACATCAACCCACAAACCATAAACAATAAAGAACTTCATCCTGTAAGTTTGCTACGGCCAGCAGTTTGTGGCTGAATCTGCTATTTGTCATAAGATAAATGATAAAGTGATTGCCATTTGTCACTGAATACACAAGAGAAGTGTTCAGCTGTGAATCACACAAATGCAGACAACAGTAATACTACTGTAACTTCTTCTATGAGGATCTGATTAACTACAAAAAAAAAATTCTTAACTATGTGCACCAATTTAATATGTTAACAATTTTATGAGAATACACATATACACATAAAACATATGAGTATTTACTGTATAAAAATCTAAAAATTACTACAATTCATTGTGCACAGCAGGAAAAGATACTTCTATATAGAAAGGTATTTTATAAAGTTGGGTGTAGAATTTAATTTATATGTATTGTTCCCATTTTTGTACTGTTCAGTGATTTTTAATACAAACTTTTTTATGTTTCTGGGAGTCACTGGTGCTTGACGGCTTTCAGCTATATTAATAGGGTTTATAACAGTGCCCATACATTAATATAGTCTGTGTTTTATCTAAACTCTGATTGAATTTAAGAAGTGCTGAAATTTTCCCTTGCCATATTTTCTGTCAACTATAAGTTTATTAATTTAAGGTTACCCACCAACAAAATATTACTTAAAATGCAAATGACTTCCAAGGTGTAAGAAATG
>NW_009648545.1:165885-198385 GCF_000708025.1 Charadrius vociferus | reverse complement strand
ACAAGATGTAAAGTCCCATGTCTGAAATTTTTCACTTAATTCTTCAGCTCCCAAGCCTACACACATTCTCCTACTACTCCATGTAGTTGCACTTTCAGGCATTAAATACAATTTTTCAATACACATTTCAGACTTGCACTGGATTTTACATGATGTGAAAACAAATTGTGGGAAACTTTTTTTAATTCTTACATCCGTAACAGAAAATGCAGAAAAGAATTTCTTCCAAATTAGAACAGCACGCTTGGCAAAAATCAAAGTATTTTTGAAATCTTATGAGTGAAGGAATTATAATCAAATGCGGTTTGCAATCTTAGAAAGAACCTTTGTGTTTGTAGAAAGAATGATTAATAATTGTTTTAATTTAAAAAAAAATAATAATTTTTAGACCATTACAGTAGTTCTCATTGATGCTGCTTAAAATACAGTGAGGGTTAATTTACTTTTAATTATTACACATATGGCTTGTTTTTCAGTGAAGAAACATAAAACCACCTTTTAAAATTTCTATTAACCTTCCACTTCCACATCCCTTTGATATTCACTCAGAGTATTATTACTGTCATGGCACCCAACCTGTAGCTATGCACATTCCTCAGAAGGGAAGGTATATGACTTCCCTTTGAGCCAATAAAATCAGTGGGATGGTTATTTGAGTAATACTGACAGCACTTCCCACAGGACAGCATGCAAGTTGATATGCTAAGACTACCCAGGAGCATGGAATAAGATTCAAAAGTCTATCTTGTAACATGGGAGTCCCACAAACCAGTGTAGCACACTGTTGGAAGCCAGAGTCAACTAATCAAAGACAATTTTATAGCCAGACTATTTGTTATCCTTACCCTGCACACGCATGAAATCGCCGAAAGGGAGCAATGGCTCTCTAGCTTTTAAAAAAATCCTCTTTTGTCATATATCTTCAAATGTAACTCTAGTGTTTACATGGATATGCCGTAACAAAGCTCTTCAGTAACATTAATATTGATTAACAGTATTTTTTGAAACTAAGAGATGGAAACTGCTCTGAAGGTATTAGTGCAGCAAGACTGAAAAGAATGACTAGAAGAAAAGATAGCCTAAATAGATGAATAGTAAATGATAAAAGACACCCAGTGGATTTTACCTAATACCTTGATGATAAACAGCCCCCTGGATCTATTTTTCCCTATTTCTTAATTCAGCTTTCAGCAGTACATTATCATATTTCTATAACAATCCCTTCTGAAATATGCCATTTTTTAGATTATTTCATTAGTAATACTCTCAATATCTGATGAAAAAACATATCATGACTAGTTGTTAGAACCGGTCATGGATTTTCTGATACATCATTCACCAGATGCAAAATGCTTTTTTATAAAAAAAGAAAGTGCTCATCAGAACATGCTGATTTGTTTTAAAACGAAAAACATTTCAGTTAAGGTAAAAACATTCTGATCAAACATTTGCAGACTAAACATTTTTTTTAATAATAATTGATTCCAAACTTATTTTAATATCTATAAAATTTAATGTAATTTTTTTATAAAAGTATATTTCCCCTCTTTTAAACTTTCTGCATTGTGATAAGGAGACAATATTGTCATTCCTTTAAAAGAATTTCCAAATGCCCTTTTGTATATCTGAGAAATTCTCATTCAGTTTTAGATTAAACATTTCTGAACTTGAAGCAATTTTAAGGTACAATGCTAAAGAAATATAAGTTTATTACCATCTGCTTTTCCAGTCTCATGTAAAAGTCAAATAAATTCATAGATAATATAGAAACATCATTGGGTGCTAAGGGTTTTTAGGAGAAGACTAATGTTAATTAATAGAATTAGAAAGTTATGATATTGCTACTATTTAAAAAAAAAAAGTCAAAGTATCGGTGTATCTGTTAATGCTTTGGGTAACAGTATTAATATGTTCATCAAAAGTACAAGTCTGTCTATATAGATGTCTGAATTTAAAGATTTATATACCTCAGAAATACATGATCGTGCATCCAATACCAGATACTAATGAGGACAAATTTTCATATTTCAAGTGAGTTTTGGTCATTCAAAATGTCTTGCTCAATCTTCAAAAACCACAGTAATCGTTTTTACAGTTACTTTAATTGAAAGTGCAATAATCACATTAGTAGCAGAAAATAAGAGCAAGCAGGCTTGTTTTGAGGTTAAGAAAACAAGGCACAACATAATCATTCTAAACGTTATCCAACACTCATTATGAATTGTTATGTCAAATAATTCTTATCTGTGTGTTTAATACAGCACATATCGGCACTGAACCAAATGGCAATATGATAGTTTGGGGACTGTACTGTCTCTATAGAACATAAGGTAATGAGATGCTGTGAGAGTAGTTACAAATAGCACAGTAATAAAATACCCCTATTAAACATGTAAATTTTGCCACATTTAGTAGCACGCGTGTCAGTAAAACAAAAGTCACACCTTCTATTTACTTGTGACATTTGTTACATTCGTCTCATGGTCTTAATACTTGGCAGCCCTTTCTCCTGAGAGAACACAGAATCTAGAAGGTCTGCAAAAACTATGACTCAGCTCCCCAGCCCAATGATACATGATGTGTATTCCTGCAAGAAACAGGCACGCAGATTCTTCAGCTTCTTATCCTATTCAGTCCTGACCATAAATAGACCGCAAGAGTCTCCCCACAAAATTTCTTCTTCTGTCTGGATCTACAGTGGGGCCACTTGCTTCTCATGCAGATTCTCCCACAATCAGGGCCGTTCTTCAACTCTATTTGCCTTCATAATCCCTTCATGACCTTTCAAGGGACCCTAGTTTTCCCACCAAATTTCTCATCTAGTTTCTGGCCAGTTTATCTCTTGATAAGAGATTGTTTAATCTCCTTTATGGGTTTAACAGTTCCATCTAGCCTCCAGGAGAGGGGGACTTCTTGCTCAAATAAAGATATCGCTGTCTATCCCCTTCCTGTCATGCTATTCAAAGCATTTTTTCCTGGCAAAAAGTTTTTCCTTCTTCTCGTTTTCACTTACTTTCTTTTACTTGTAGATTTACCACAAAATCTACAAGTCACCACAAAAAGGACATTTTATTGGACCTTTCCATAGGTCTCAAACTGGGTTTTTCAATCTCACTGGCCTTTCCATTTATTGCTGTATCAAACTTTTCTGAATAAAGTGTGCATCTTAAAAATAAGATAATGAGGATGATTGGTAACTCTAACCTCCAAACTGTACTGCTAGCTCTGCACCTCTAACATTTTGTATTGACATAAACATCTGCATTTCTTCTTAAGTAGGAAGAACTATGAATTCAACTTTAAATTTTCAGAGTCAAGACCTTTTTTTCCTGCTTAAATCTGGCCCTGAATCAATCAACCAAAGCATCTAACACCAATTCTCGCAAACTAAAAGATACAACTTATGCTGAGTTGCTTGAGGTTCTGTTTTCACCTTAGCTGTGAATACGTGTGATGTTACCATATATATTCACAGCCTATATAGGAAATATTCCTATTTAGTTCTTGTACTTCATGACACTTGGAACAAAGTATTCTAACTTTTTCAACTATCAAGACAGGCAGCTCTCATTCAGTATGTTTCACTAGAATTTCTAGAAGCCCTAGATCAGAAGCTCTTGAACCATCTCCTGTACTCTGTACCCCAGAAGTTAGGGCATTCCTTTTTTATTGTTTTCTCCCTATGGGGGTTAATCCTGTGAGGAATTCTTCTTAGCCACTCATGTCTCACCTTAAAAATATGATTAGTCTATTCCTATTGCATTATGTATCAAAGGGTATTGAATGGTCTCACCCAGCTTCAGACCCAGAGAAGCAAGCTACTCAAGTAAATGAGCTTTCATCTCCAGACCCTGGGTGACAAAGCCTCATAATCATGGTACCACATTACCTGAAGTCAGGACTTATACAGAAATTGTTCAATCAAAAATCAGAATTGAAATCCTTTTTCATTCAACCCTGGTTAAGGGAGAAAATTTATCTTCATCATTCAATACCAAAGCAAGGTAGATGATTTGACTTTTTACTGCCAGGCAAAACTGCTGAAAGCTGTCCAAGGGACCTTTTCCAGAGAGCCACACGGTTCATCCTTCTAAAAGCCATGGCCCAACTTCCGCAAATCACAGCTAAACTCCTTGAAGACCCTGCCTGCAAATTCTAGTTCCAATGCCCTCAAAAACTTCCTCCAACCACTGGTACTGGGCCTTCTGCCCATTTCTGTTGGGTAGTAAACTGAAGACCCTGCTGCAATTTCTTGATTGTCCGTAAGTTACTGAAGAAATATTTGGCTTTGCCGGTGTTATTACCACCAGTTTAGTCTTCCCTGACTAGTCAGAAAATGACAGTAAATGAACTTGGTGTGAGGAGGCAGAGAAAGAGAGACCTTTCAGATGTAATATAAACATTTAGGACATACTCTATTTTTTATTTCTTAATTTTTTAAAACATTTTCAAATGGATCACAGGGTTTTGGGATTTTATAGGTGTGAATAAATGCTTTCATCTATATTTTCAATAAAAACAATGAAGAAAGACATAAAAAATGACTAGCTAATAACAAGGTAAATATTCATAGGGTGACACTGTGTGCCTGCATTCCAGCTGTAGGCCTAGATGGAGTGGTGTCATCAGGGAGACCAGCAATGTGTACCAGCAAAAACTAAAACATACTTTCAAGCATGCAGCATAAAATTTCTACTTGGATTTAACCACCAAAAGCTTGGCATAATCTCATTACTCCAACATTAATTTAATAACGAAATACTGTTAAGAGCTCTGTACTTTATGCAATACGCATAATTCAGTGTGTAAAGGAGATGGGAGAAAAGACGAGACAGGATGGAACAGGTCACTTCAGGAAAAACAAATCTTGATGTCCTAGAGAAGGAGGTAAGAAAGGCTCCTCACCAAACAATCCATACAGTGATTTTTGAAGTTAAGGTGATGATGAGCAAGTCAACACACTGGCAAGTATTTCTGACCTCAGAATTAATTTAACACAATAAAGGAGCCAAATATGGTATTTTGAAATGACTACCATCCCTGTAAAGAGTAAGAAAAGAGCAATCTCTGTTTTTTAAAACAAACATGTTCTTGTTGCTATTTCCCTTTCTTTCATATCCTGATCAGTACAGATTTTGTGAAAACAAACAAAAACATTAATTCATAGATTAGAAATAGGAAGCAAAAGGGAATACTAAAGAGAATGTAATTCAGTGGCTTACTTTGCCTAAACTATTCTAAACTAACTGAGAAAAGTATATGATGGCCATAAAAGAAAGAACACAAGATCAAATGTGAATATTTTAATTATTCTTGACACAGCTACAATTGCAAGCACCTTAATCTGGGAATCTCTCCTCAAAGAAGAAACATTCTAAAGTTCTTGTTTTCATGTAAAAACAAAGAAAATTATACATTAAGAATTAGGAAATTATCATTTTTCTTAGGAAAAAAGTTTAAATATGAAAATAATACAGAAAAGAACTTAGAGAATTGTACTCACATCTAATTTCTCTGAAGATTTTGTGGTTATTACCACTATGTATTTTATACTTCTATTTCAGATAGTTCTGATTCCTCAGTTACATCTACACAGACTCTGGCTCCTACCTGGTGGGTATCAACCACAGAATTTAAGATCCAGATGTAGGTTTTCCTCCAGATGAGGAGCAGCTAACAGTTCAGAAACAGCTATATCCAAAAGACCAAAGTTTGACTGCTGCACTATCAAGAAGATTACATGCATTGAGCTTTTTTCTTGTACTTAACTGATTAAAAAGGAATGGAAACTTATTGATGCTGATCTTTCTTAGTCAAAATTATCTGAGTTATATTTGTTACTGAGCATTTGGTGAAAAAGAGAGAAAAAGGAGAAGTGAAGTCTTGTCTTTTCTTTCTCAGAGGTATCCACAAATCAGAGCAAAAGAAAACAGGGAAGAGAAAGTTTACAACAGCCCAAGCATTAATGAAAAACTAAAATTGCCCAAGCAAATGAATAATTTTATAATTTTCCTAGAATTACTTCTTTATTCACAGAAATAAAGAAGTCTACTACAGAAAAATAGCAATTTATTTAATAGGAAATACTTGCATATAGACAAGAAGATACTACTTATTTCAAACTTTTGACAAAACTGGTATGCTTTTTAGACCTAAAAAGAGCGAGAACTAACAAAATAATTGTTTCACTTCTCACATAAAGAAACCCAGCTCTGATAATACTCACTTCTAAATCTTTCAGATTTTTCTTTCTAATCTGTAGTAATTCTCCATATGTTTTTTCTTCTTGCTTTAACCTTTTCTCATATTCTTCTAGCTCATCTTGGAGATGATTATATACCATCTGAACACTTTGCTGCTTAAACATCACGCCACTTAAATTTTTCCTTTGAAAGAAAAATAAACTTCAATGAAGTAATCAAGATATTCTGCTACACCGTTTTTAGTCTTTACTTACAGGTTTAATGTTTAATTTTATAATAGATAAAATAGTGTCTTCTCACAAATAATGATACCCTTTAAAAAAAACCAAAGAGCTATATGATGGAGCTTATCATGAATGTTTAGACCACTTAAAGACACTCTGCCTATCAATCCATATCCAATGAGTCTACTGAGATACATTACTCTCAGAATTTTAAAAAACAGTTTGCATTTTTAAAACAAATTTCTAGAGAATGGACTGTTTCACTGCCACATGTAAAATATCTGCTCAAATAATGGTATTATTTGAATATCAGAATGAGCCCATGGCCCGTGCCATATTGGGTAATGACTATTCTATTATTTATTGGGACTGGAAGTGGGAGCTTCACTCCATTTGTTTAATATTTCATTTCTGTCTCTGTCCATATCTAGTGCGACTTCCTTAACTTGCACATATGAAATACATAATGCGTTAAGCAATTTTCAGAGGTTTTCACTTTTTACTAACATCCTGTTCTCTCAGGGTCTGTATTTCTGTTACTTTTAGACAGCAGCATATTAAAAAAAAAAAAAATAAAAAAGAAAAAAAGTATTTCTAACTGATTTTCTGCAAGATAACCTAAACTAGAGCCTTGTAAATAATGTACAGTTGGCTGCATAATGGCTGTATCACAATGTGCACACAAAAAAGGAAACTCAAGAGATAATTTTAAGCCTACTTTTTCTAATTTTAAGACTATGTTGTGTAAATCAATGTTATCTTAACCCTAAAATAAAATATTTGTTAATTTTAAAACAAATCAAACAGCCTGAGAAGGGGAAAAATCTGTCATGTAAAGATTATACTGACCATTTACGCTGCCAACCTAGGAACAGCTGAGACCAATAATAAGCTGTTATCCTTCTTATTGATTAGCTGATACTTGACAGAACAGATGTATTTAGGAGTTTGGGAATTTAGTTCTAAATTCTGGAGGCCAGAAGATCCTTCTTACAGTCTCTTCTGAGACTCTCTGCAGAACAACAATCCCCTCTGCAAAACATTAAAGTATCTAAGGCCTCCTCTGAATCAAAAACCTCTACAAAAACTTCTCTAAAGAGGGGCTACAGGATCCATCACAAATTACCTAGAGTTCCTTTTCACTGAAATACCCTTCCAGCCTTCCTAATCCCCAGTAAATCCCCTTAACTTGCTTCCTGCCCTAATTTCCTTCTCGCTGAAGGTAGGTACACCATAGGGCAATTGATGCATATACATGATAGGGACTCCAACACAAGCAAGGATGCTCCTTACACAAACCTTCAGTTCACAGAATTTCCCTATCATCCTTCTAATTTAATTAGCACCAAACTCCACTGAGCTAAAAAAAGAGTGAATGTATTTTATGTTCATTCTTAACTTCACATACGAAGACATATCTTTATGTCTTTCCAGAGCACAAAAGCAATTTTTGAAATGTCATTGGCATAAGACAGTTTCTAGGTGGGTTACCTATGTCATAATTTTCCCTTTGTTGGTAGGTTGGGCTAAATTCTTTAATAGACTTCAGTTTTGTAGTCAAATTTATTGTGGAAAAAGTATTTATTTCAAATTACTGTTATTTTGATAACATTGCATCAATGTTTGTATTTCACTCGAGTAGTTATTATTTAGTCTTTTTATTGCATTAATGATAAGCAATAATAAGTGAAGGAGGTGTTATTCAGAGAAAGATGCTAGGAAGTACCTATGAAAGGACAACAGTGAAGACTGAAAGCAGAAGAAGGGACTCCTTTACTTCAAGTTTCTCCACCAGATCAGGCTAGAATTAGCCCGAAGATATTCCAAAAAAATGGAAATAATAGCTGAGAGTAAAAGTAAAAACACTTAATCCTTTATTCCCAGTTTTTCTACCAAGTCAGGTAGGTATCAGCATTTTTACAAAAAGAAGAAAGATCAGTGCGAATAGATAAGTACATTTGATATTGAACTATATGCATAACACAAAATATAACAGGAAATGGCTAGAGTAGACTTTCTTAAGATAGATTGATGGAATGCCACGTGATATGTTAGATTATTGGAAACATTAATAGAAGAAGGCACATTAGCCTGAAAGAGTATTTTTTTTCTGAACATTTTCACCATCAGTCTTCACTAATGACAAGCAATAAGCAACGAAAAAACACCAACAACCCCAAAACTCTTAACCCTGCCCCTCAAGCACAGAGTGGCTGAATGCTCTGACAACCAGAAGGCATAAGCATGCAGTCAGTTTTCAGCAAGTCACATGATGGAGAAATTCCCATGTGCTGTACCTTCTGTGTTCAGAGAATGACAAAAAGGAATAAAAGCCATTGGGATGCATAATTTGGTAGTCAAAGGCATTTTTTTTGACAGTTTTTTGACTTTACAGCTCTTTCTATTAGATGGGATCTCTAAAAGCAGGTTCTTAAAAAAATGCAGTTTTCATTACTATCTAGTCTAGATCTAGAAGTTGGAGAATTTGCAAGAAAATTCCTCTTTCAAAGAGAGATGGACTTAGCTATATAGAAACAATAAATTGCTGGAATGAACTTTCAGTGCCACTTTGTGTTGATATTATCGCTTTCTTGTCTGAGTCTGAACATAACATGTCGCTGACATGAAACTACTGACTCCTGGCTAAAGAGCTGTGGGAAATGAGAAGAGATTTTCAGTCATGGAAAGATGCCTTCCACTCTTAAAGTTCAGTAAGTTCCACTGCACACTGGGTGCCTCTGAATCATTCTGTTTGAATCAAGAATTGGAAAAAAACATACCCAGTCCCACATATTCAGCTAAAAAATTTACATAGATTTTTTTTTTTCTCCTCAGTCAAGAATTTCATGGAATAATCTCTCAAGGATCTTTCAACACTGACAGTACATCAGTGAATGAGATCACAGGAAGGGAGCTGTAGCATAATGATGCAAGGATAACTTTTTCACTATTTAGTCATCCTGTACAATTCAACAATCCAAGCTGCTTCCTCTTTGACATTGCTCAGCAGGTTCACCTTTATCCTTGAAGAGTAAGCTTGCTGTGCAATCAACATATACAGCCCTTCAAGGCTTGCATGGCCTAGAAGGCAGCCTGCATTATCAGTTCGATAGAGCCCTTTGAGACTATTTTCAGGACTCATCACTCACAGTAAGAGTCGGTCCACAGTTCTTAAACCAGAGAAAACACAGAGTACATGGAATCCTCCATTAATTAAGGATGCAACTGACCATGAATATTACCAGATTTACAAACATAATTCTGATGCCCAAAATGCAATTTGGTAGGCAATTTATCATGAATAACTTCTATAGATGCCTTAAAAATACAAACAGTGATCAGACAAAAATACTCTCAAATTATTGATGAAGAGTGCATTATATTTCCTAGAAATAATACTGTAAAATAATACTGTAAAGCTATTTTTAGTAATAGTAATAAAGTAGAATTGCTGAATTACGCTAGCAAAAGTAATAAAACATCTTTTAAAATCCATATAATAGGCAGGTCTTACCGCAAATCAACAAAAGATTTTTCTGTATTTTCCATCTCTATTTGCTTCATGTTCCACAATTCATTTAATTCTTGAAGTTCATTTTTTAAATTTTCCGTAGTGTGAGAGTTTTCAGCAATTTGACTGGAAACAATTGAAACTTTTTCCTGGGAATTAAAAAAACCACCATAGCATGTAAATTAGGCAGGCCTAGATTTCCAAATACTGTATTTTAAGCACACAATTATGGGCAACAATTCATGAAATTGTATACTCAAAGAAAGGGAACTTCTTTCAAAGCAGGCAGTTGAAGCACTTGGTGCAACTGGAAGAATTGCATTTCTGTAAGAGCTCGGCTTTGCACATGCAGTTACAGTTCTCCAACTTGTTGCACAATTCTTCTACTATAGAACCACACATTTGATTATGGTACTTATATTTTTGCAGTTGCCTATGTTGTATACGGATGTATGCATATTTGTAGTCTACCATCTTCATAAAATACATATGCTTTTTTATTTCTGCTCTCATACATAGAAGTCTTGCAAATAAGCACTGGCTTGCACAGCAAAAACTTTATTAATGATAGTGAAAAGTAACAATTTTTGCCTACGATCTAAGTCTGGGCCTATTTATTTCAGTGTATGCAGAGTCAGCATATTAACTGGCAGCTTTTATTGTTAGACCATCAAAGTACTTACAAAATTTAATACTGTTTTAGGCAGATACCTAAAATCTTGACTTTATGGAAAAGAACAGTATTTTCAGCTGCCATTCTCCAGAGAGAATGTGTGTTACTCATCATCTCTGAAAACTGGCATTTTTCATCTAGTTGCCTAGAGAGTTGTCCTCTTTCGATACCAAGTTTTTCATAACACAGCTGTCCTGTACTCCAGGCAGCGGAGGATTACAGCACAGAGAATGACTCCTGAACTCCTGCCTACTTCCCTCAGCTACAAGTACATAACTTATAAAGATGTTAACGTAAAACTGTTGAAAACCTTTAAATTAAAAAGTATTTTCACTAAACTTCCTATTCTACAGAAGAGAGATTAAATTGCAGTGTCTTTTTCATACCAAAATTGACAGACAGTCACAGGACCCAAAAAAACGGAAAGATTCAAGACACAAGCAAACTCTACTTTCAAGAGCAACTGTATCTGGTACACAAAGCTGCAGCTTCCCCCCAGTGAACAAGGCAAACATAAAGCCCTGTAGCAGTTCAATAGTAATAAACAGGTGGGAGTCTTCTATTTGGGTGATACTTCTCAAGCAGTCTTGCTGCATTAGATTTTGTAACCCATACTAATGGGCTGTAAGCAGCTATGTAAATGGGTTAAATTAAGAGGGAGGAAAATACCTTTTGATCATCCCTATATATACACATATAATTTAAGCGCACACATGTATAAATACCAAATTTCGAGACCTCACTATTCAGTAGGTAAAGAATGCATCACAGTATTTAAATAACGATTAGTATTTTAAAAATTTCTTTAGAAACTGCCCCATTTTTCAGAAGCAGTAGCCTGCATAGTCTAACGATCTTTTTCCTTATGAAAGAAGTGCTTCTTAGAGGTATACCTAAAAGGTAACTGTAAAAAAAATGAGGAATCAAAGGTTTTGTAACAGATGTTAGCACAGATACGAAGGTGTGGAATGTACCACAAGAATATGACATTTTTAAGGCCCCTGAATTTTGTAAAAGTGTAATATGTATCTGTATAGGATTAGGTGGAAATTTCAGGTTTCTTGCAGGAACATGGAATCATTAGAAAGAAAATGAAGATATGGTAATTAATGCAAATCCCTACGCAACTGAACCGCCCATAGAGAGTCTCAAACCTCTGAGGAAAAATCATATTAGTTTTAGGCTCAGTACCAGGAGAACTTGGAGAAATGTGATACCCCGTGATACACAGGATGTCTGTATGATGTGTCCTGGCCTTCCTCTTTATAAATAATGAAATCTGAGATGATTAATATATCAGGGCCAGATATAAGTATGTACACAAAGAAGCTAAGACGTTTTTTGTCAAAGAGTCAGGTTCACATATGAACTGTGTTAGAACAAAACTGCCAATGAAGAAGAATTTTGTCTCATCGACTTCCTGCACTTTTTTCAGGACCTTTTAACCAAGGCAGATAAAATCTGTTGGCTTCCAAGCATATGGAATACCAGCCATTGAGTCAGTGCAATCTGGTACCTATTATAGAACACAGAGAATGTGCAATGAGGTTTTAGAACAAACAAACAAAAATGGTGAGATACTCTACATTCTGTGATCCAAATATTGACAGACTGAATATCTGTCGATAACAGTCCAGTATCCTGCCTAAGCTGAATGAGTTCCTTGGCATTTGGTCATTCAGCTGTTCTATACATGAACAGTATTCTTCATACTTCTCAGTTGCTGAAGAAGACGAATGGTGTATTATGGGGAAAAATTCACACACTCTTGTCTAGGTATCTAGCTTTTAGACATTTAAATGTCAGCAGACCAAACTAAGTCACTTTAAATTCAAAGGTGAGATGCAGAAGCCTCCAGGGTGTGATTCATCTTGTCTTAAAATACGTTAAATATGTAGAGTTGGGTGAATTGCTTGCTCAGTTGGAAGCTGGAGACTCTGTATTACTCCTGTTCTAAGAATACTATGAAATCATAGCCATTTCTTCATAGAATTGTTATGGCTGGAAAAGACCATTAAGATCAAATCCAACCATTATCTAACTCTACCAGGCCCACTTCTAAACCATGTCCCTGAGCACAATATCCAGATGGCTTTTAAATACATCCAAGGATGGCAATTCAACCACTTCCCTCGGCAACCTGTTTCAGTCTTTGATAACCTTTTCAGTGTAGAAGTTTTTCCTAATGACTAAGCTAAACCTCCCCTGGTGCAACTTGACGCCATTTCTTTTTGTCCTATTGCTTGTTACTTGAGAGGACAGACCAACAACCACGGTGCTACAACCTCCTTTTAGGTAGTTATAGAGAGTGATAAGGTTTCCCCTCAGCCTCCTTTTCTCCAGGCTAAACAACCCCAGCTCCCTCAGCTGTTCCTCATTAGACTTGTTCTCCAGACCCCTCACCGGCTTTGTTGCCCTTCTCTGGACATGCTCCAACACCTCAATGTCCTTCTTTTAGTGAGAGGCCCAAAACTGAACACAGTACTCGAGGTAGGGCCTCACCAGTGCTGAGTACAAAGGGATGATCACTTCCCCTAGTCCTGCTGGCCACACTATTCCTGATACAGGCCAGGATGTCGTTGGCCTTCTTGGCAACCTGGACAGAGTGCTGGCTCATATTCAGCCGGCTGTCCACCAACACCCTCAGGTCCTTTTCTGCTGGGCAGCTTTCCAGCCACTCTTCCCCAAGCCTGTAACGCTGCATGGGGTTGTTGTGACCCAAGTGCAGGACCCGGCACTTGGCCTTGTTAAACCTCATGCCATTGGCTTTGGCCCATTGATCCAGCCTGTCCAGATCCCTCTGTAGAGCCTTCCTACCCTCAGGCAGGTCGACCCTCCCACCTAACTTGGTGTCATCTGCAAACTTACTGAGAGTGCTCTCAACTCTTGCATAACTTCATTTAAGCTACACACTGGGCAAGCCTTAAGCAAGCCAATGTATTAATCATGGGAGAGCACTAAAATCTCTGAATATAACTTTAAATAACTTTTCCTTAAAAACAATATAACATGATTAACAGAATCATATAGTGTGACCCTGCACAGCTAGAAATATGTGTTATTGTTAAAAATAAGACAGACCCTTTTATAAAGCCCCCCTTTTACAAAACTTCAATTGCTATGATCAAGGAACTGTACCAGGCTTTAAGAACACAACATTTAAGGTAATGAAGTATTGTTACAAGTTCAGAGCTGTACAGATCTCGTACAATAGGTTTTGTATGTTGTTTTACTCCACTTACCCAGAACACTCCTCTAATACTCCTCCAGAACAGCAACTCAAATATTGCTCAAATAACTAACGGATACAGTTATTTACAATTACTATGAAAGGCAGCATTAAAAATAACAATAAAAAAGTATAGGAAATAAATGCACTGAAAAAAACTGTAGAATTACTGGTTATCTGTATGCTGACTCATCAGTCATTCCCACATGTTTTAAGATCTATTGGTAAACTTGCAGTTTGGTAGAGCACAATCTTTAACAGAAAGGGATGTATAAACTCTGTCTTCCCTGCCAAATTTAGAAATCTGTCAATCAATTAATTTCCCAATGCTTATGTTAAGATTCTACCATATATAGGAAGCCTCAGAGTTTTTCAATAGAAATTACCGGACTCATAAAAGGTACTCTGAGCAACATGAAAGCTTTTTTTTTTTTTAAAAAATCTATATGACTCCTCTTTGATGAAGTAATGTCTAACTTAAGTTTATACAATATGCAAATGAAAGAATAATAAAAATGAAAAAAATCTTAGAAAGAAAATGCTTGTTTCTTCTATTGCTTATAACCATGTTTATATGAAGTATATAATATAAAATTCAATAATTCCCTTTGGTGGATTATACAGTTTAGTAACTGATACAGCAGATATAAGCCATCATTTACAAAAAGATGCCATCTGCTGAGCAAACATGCAATCAGCAGGCACTTCCTATTATACCAGAATCTTTTTCGTCCTTTATTGATTTTCTCCATTGCATTTCTAAAGCCCCTCAAGCAATCTGAGCCAGTGTAGCAAATGAAGAAAGCAAAGGACTTCTCAATGACCCCAATATCAATTCTGCTCTGTACTTTACACTGTCTCAAGGCTATGGACCTCACAGGTTAGTTCAAGCAAGAGACAGAAAATAGTACATACACTGTATGTATGTATATAGTTCCAAGGCAACTGTGTAGAAATGACAGCCTAACCTTTGAGATTAAACATACTTCAAAAAAGCCACACAAGCATTAAATTATTCACCTGTATATCATTTAATTGTTGCTGCATAATACTTCTTTTTTGTTCCAGCTGTCGTTCAGTTTGCTTCTGCTGTTTATCTAGCTCTTGTAGTCTCTGATCCAAATAAGAGAGCTTCTGGAGAGTTTATGCATAAACAGACATGTTAGTATTCAAAAATTATTGTCCTACATTCTACAGAAATCAGAAAGTATATTAGCCTTTAAATACTTTAACAGCTACCATTCTTAAGCTTATTTTTGTTTTCCCTTCCATAGCCATTTTTTCATCGTGTAGGTTTATATACTCTACACTTTGAATGACAAAATGTACATTTATACTTCGTATAGCATTTATCATCTTACAGCAAAATATCACTGCTTACTTTGCTCCTCACACTTCTTTACTTCCTTTCTGCCAAGGAAGTTCTGAACCCAAAATATGTATTTGGAATAGCCTCCATAAAATTTTTATAAAGGGCAAAACAGAAGTTTATTAGTTATTATCACTTACTCATAAAAAACATAGCTGAGGACAGCTAACAAGAGGAGGAAGAAGAATGAAAATAAAATATTGGGATACCTCATTTTTATATTTTCCATTAATCCACTCTATTATTAATTAGCACCTCAAGAAAAACAGGAGTTCTTGTCTATTGTATTAATTTCATTTGCATCATTAGTGAGAGCACCAAATATTAAATGACAGAAATTATTATTAATACATGTAATAAGGAAAATTTTACATTACTTATGTAGAATTCATATAAATTGTGTGATTGTCTTATTATTTAAAATTTTGAATTCCATTTAGACTATATAACAATATTAAAATAGGTATTAGTATTTCCATTTTGAAACAATAATTTAAACCTTTAATCAATGAGAAAGTTCTTCCTTGAAATTACCAATATCTTTTGCATATTATTCACATAGATACCAGCTTGTGCAAACTCTGTTTCCGAGCTTTTAAAACAGAAGCAAATACACAGCTACAGACCGTGATGTATAACTTACACCACACCTCTCTAGGTTTCCAGGAAACTAATGATGTGATCTTTGTCACATTGTTTCTACTTAGTTTTAGTTGGGGAAGGGCTAACAACATTAGTCACTGACACTAATGCGTTGTTTTGAAAATACTATTAGCTATTAGAGGAATCTTTTTTTTTCAATTTTTCAATTTGACTTATTAAACCCACATCAAAAATAAACTATCACATAATCCATTATCCGAACTCAAACTATCCAATATCCTCCATCTCTCCTCCAAAAATGGTGAAGTATTGCTACATGCAGACTATGTCAAGAACCCTTCAAACAGACTAACACTAAAAACCTGGAGAAGACAATCCCCTGTGACAAGCTATTTACTAATAGTCAGATAACAGAACTATGAATCCACAGACTGATTCTGCAACAAAAAACATCTTGCTGAGGCAGCGGAAATTCTAAATTTCTAAAGCCCAGAAATCTGGGCTTTGAGCAAAAATAAAAAATCCTGTATCTAAACTGAATAGGCTCAAAAGATGTTGATCTTACTTGACTGTGAGAATGTTCTGTAACAAGTATATGGCTTATTGAAAACTCCTTGTCTTAATTCTGGACATGCACCATCAATAGCTAGTTTTGTTTCCTTTTCATTTGGAAACAAAAATGAAGGAACTTTGCTTTTTATTTTCTGGCAGCAAGGTCCAGTAAAAATGCCCTCCTCTTTCAGGCACTTAAAAATAACTACTTCTTTCACACTGATTACTGTATTTTCAGTTCTGGTCCCTAAGACACTTATTTCCTTTGCCAAAAAATGGAAAGCTTCAAATACCTTCCCTAGATTGTAAAACTGCTCGTTACAGCGAACAATGTATACCCACTTATTCATAGTGTGGGCCAGCTCACATTTGGAAGGACTTGTTTGCAAGGATGTGCACATATTTCATGGTGGAATACAGAACAAAGGCTTTGAGTAGTATGCAATGGTTAATTTAAGCACAATGATAGAAGGACAGCCCCCAGTTTTAGTATTGCTGATTCGTACAATTACCAGTGCAAAAGCCAAACCCTGTTTAACTCATGATAGAAGGCTGAAAACAACTGAAATTTTTCCCATGTTTCCAGTTGTTTTCAAAGCCATTTCCCAAAAGAAGAAAAGGAATAAGCACCTGCTCAAGGAAAAGACATACAAAAAGGATAAAGCAAAGGTATGGAAATGGTCTTAATTTAAAAAAAATAAAAATCTGTGAATAAATTACATTCCAAACAGTTCTGTAAAAGAAAGACTGAATGGTTTTATTTGAGGGTTTTTCTTCAATATAACGTACAGACATTACATCTCGCACTAAACTACAGTTCAGATTTTGAGTATTTCCACGCCATTTCAGAACAATAAGGTCTGTTTCTACAGATGTTTGTTGAAGTGGCAGGGGGACATATAACTATCAGCATCACTTAAGGAAATTATCTCTACCCAGCCAAGGTCTCATGTTTGTAGGACTACTAGTCAACTTATCCACACACTATCGGTTTATTTTTCAAAAGCAACCACCACTGTAATACCTTTTTTCAAACAGTAATTTATTTAGATAATATTGTCCACTTTGCCATCTGCTCGCTATTACAACTGTTGTAGCACTGCAAATAACCAAAGTTTTCAAAGATCTAAAACATTACCAGATCTAAAATAGGAAAGTTTAATAATGAAAGAAATGCTTCTCAGTCATACACGTTTAGTTAGTATTCCTGTTACTCTTTTGAGCAGGTCAGGACAAAAGGTTATTTCTCTGAAAAATTTTCCAAAGTTTTAACCTCAGGGAAGGTTAATACCATGAGTATACCCTTTAAACATGGAGAATAGGCTGCTAGGTCATCACTGGACAACTGGAGGAAAATGGCTCTTTGGCCATACTTTCAAGATGACAGAGGGGCCAACCAAAATGTCATATTATAACAGCAGAAATGCTCTACCAGAAGCAAAAGAAATGCTTGGAAGAGTGTACTTAATTACGTCAACTGAAGTAGCTTGAAGAACTTTTTTTAATACAAAAATCTTCCATTTCTTTTTCTTATTATATAAAACAGACCTTTCATGAGATGAAGGACAAACACTTTTATCAGTATCATCTGTAAAGTGGGGAAGGCAAGAAGGTCCCCAGCATACCATGGCTGGGGGGCTTATACGCTAGTTGCTCTCTTCAGCTTGTAAGTAAGCAAAGTAGTACAAAGGAAACAAGCAAGTATTAAACAGTCTTCGCTTTTGTAAGAAAACAGACCACAGAAGTTAAAAGAGACAGAAATATTTTTCTAATACAGAAAGCAAGAAACATCAAAAATAAGGCTGGAATTGTGTTGTGTTTTGTTATGTTGTATCACAGCACAACTGCACAACTGCAAAATCCAACTTTTCTGAGCTATGGACTTCCATTTCCTCTTATTTTTTTCTAATAATGACAAAAAAAATATGCTAGGGAGTGGTTCAGAATCTACTGCTTTTACCTCGTGGTTGCCTTTAAATAGATCTTTTTTTCTTTTAAATTTTGTTTCTAGATCAGGTACTTGTCTCTCAATCTCTTCTATCCTCTTCATATCTTCCTTTCTTTTCCTGAGTTTCTCTTTTCGCTTTTCCTCTAGCTCATCATGTATTGCTTTAATCCGGGCCTGTTTATTAAAATATATAATTAGCTTTCAATATTTCAGAAGTGGAAGTAGAACATGAAAAATCCAAATCTGAAAGACCATTTAACTAAATACCATGAATAGACCAAAAGTTAACAAATACATCATATAGCAATTAAAAATGTCTTCCAAATGAAGGAAAAGTTGGCCATTAAGTCAGCATATTGCCAGAAGCCTTTGAACAGGAAAAGCTGAATAGCCAGCAGAACTGGCAAACACAAATACAGCAGAGAAATCAGCAATAAATATTAGGAAATGTAAAAATAACATTGAATCAGACAATGAATTTACAGTACTATTTAAGCAAACAGTAGGAAAAAAATCCATAAAAGAGGAATTAAAATTCTAAATATTAACGCCAAGGGTGAAAATCTTTTCCCGTGGGAAACAATCACCATAGGTATGTCCCCAGATTTTTTTTTAAAAAGGAATGAAAAATGAGAAGGAAAACACTGCAGAGTGAAAAGAAACGAAATCTTTGCAAAATAAATGAACACCTTTCTATATTGGGAAATAAAAGATCCAGTATACATCCACTCAAAAATTCTCCCCTCTGCCCAAAGAAAGAAAGAAAAAGAAAGATAGGGAAATATTATGTACCAGCATCTATGTTCTTCAGAATGGGCAGGTCTTATACACACTTACAATTTGTAATATCCAAAATTCACCATGACTTGTACTCAAATATTTATTTATCTGTGTAGAACAGAGTGAATACAGAACAACTGATATTGATATATATATACACACACACATATGTCTATAGATATTCAAAGTAGAATGCAGCTAGCAACGTTTTCAATTCCTTTCAGCTATAGAAGCAGAGTGAACTAAGCCAAGAAGACTATGGGAAAGAGGGCAAGAAATGACCATACACGTGACGTACTCTTTTCAAAGTATTATGCTATGTGGTAAATAATTCCTTTCTTTAGTTTTAAATCAAAGTCTACAAACATAGTAATCCTTACCAGGAATGTTTCAAGTAGGAAATGCAGCATAATTTCCTAATTCCTATAGAATGGCACACTATTAGGTAAAGTTATAGATAATGTTCCAGGTGACAACATGGTTGGTAGGTGGAACAGACAAGCTTCCCAGAAAACCACTAACATTTCTGGATCTCTGTTGCTTTATGCTCAGATAGCATTAGGAGATTCCCTTTGGGAATCTCATCGAAACTGCTATGCACTTTGACAGTCACTAGTTAGCACTTTGCACTTTCAACATCCTTTGACATCATCAAAGATGATGTGCCTATCTTTCGCATATTTTTTTTATTTTGCACAGTTTTTGCACTTTCAACATCCTTTGACATCATCACGAAGTTTTGTCCTATTAGTAAGAAAAAACCTCTTCACAGTAAGGATATGAAGGTTGCCTAAGCTAGACAAATGAGGCTTTGGACGAAAAATAGAAAAAATAGGTTTAGATGAAAGAGAACTCTAAAACCACCTTAGAAGAAGTATAAGTTGCATCTCAAGAACCAATTCTTCCTGAAAAAAACATGAACTACAATGAAAAAAGCAGCTCTGAGCCCTTTTACTTCCCATTAGGAAAGTGTTCTTTTGTTTCTCTCTGCAAAAGGAAAGAAGTGGGCTAAAGTTCCCACTGAGAATCTTTACCAAGAATCAAGAGAAAGAAAGGAGATTTTTAGTTTCAATGAATAATCAAAAAGGATGAGTACTCAGTATCAAAAAGGGAGGAAGATGTTTGGAAGCACCAAATAAAACCTGTCATGCTGTGGCAGTCAGGTCCAGAAATGTTCCCTTCAGCCTTCTCTGAAGCAAAATCTGAGAATCAGAGGGAAATTATGTATCAACCAGAAATGCATGCGATGGAGACCTTGTGCACCACCTGGCTTAGAAGAACATTCAACGCTTTCTGCGAATGTCTGGGATGAACAGGAACTGGAAGATCTCTCTTAGGGCTCACCTTCCTAGAAATGGGAAATGTAGGTACTAGATTCTGCTGTTGAGCTCTTGCACAGTTCAAACTCACAGAATGGAATAGAACAAGTTTTGTAACAAAAGCAAAATGCAGATGGTGACTGTTCAGAAGCAAATAAAAAAGGTTCAGTCTTCTCAAAAAGAAAAAAAAAAGGAACAAAAATCTCAGAAGGACTTCTGGTCATCAGGGTAAATTTAACATTCAATTCTAAAGAAAAATAGCTTTTGACTACTCTCAGAGTAAATCTCTCCTATCTGAGAGCATTGCAAAAGGAGCCAAAGGGGGTTTGTAACTCAAGGATTTGCGGTAAAAGACTGCGATGCCTCCCTCCAGTTTTGGTGATATTCTTTCAATCCCACACACATCAATATGAGTTGTGGTAAGGGTCTGATTGCAATTTGTACAGAAACTGAAGAAAAATAAACAAATTCAAATGATAATGTCACTACATATATGGATTACTAATACAGGTTTTTTATCTTTTAAAGCAGACTGGAAATGATTGTGAATAACTGGGATACAAATAAAGTGTTTCATGTTTTCATGAGTATTTAAATTTTCCTAGTTGTTAAACAGCAGGCATCATTACTTAGCAAAACCTTCTTATTATTATTTCTTATCTCATTACTTAGCAAAAGTCTTCTATGTGAGTTGGTCACAAGGTACAGTTAATTCATGGTAGGAAGTAAAAAGAAGAAGAATTTAAATTTGAATTAAAATGGTTACTGTCATGTTTACCTGAGTCACTTTCCAAACTCCTTTTTGATCTTGAATTTCTTTTTTAAGATTCCACTCTGAATTCTTAGGGGGAAAAAAAACCATATACAATACATAAGAAAACAAGTTAATGGACAATAGCAATGAAAATTCAACACTAATATCACAGTAAAGATGAGCATAGCTTTCAATTTTTTTCTCAAGTATCATAAAACTATATTAAAAAAGGAAATTCCAACACAGTCTTAGGCACAAGAAGGAAATAAATATGGACCATACTATAAGAAAAGTAACTATATTTTCTAGATTCAATGTAATTTATTTTTGGTAGCTTAAAGTAATCAAATACATGAAGACACTGAGCTGGCTTACCTAAATGGATATTGAACATCAAATGTTCAAAATTTAAAAATCTCAGTGCCTTCCATATTTTATACAATGAGACTTTTTTTGTAATTTCTAATAACAACCTGAACATGTTTTAGCCCTTTCTTATATGACTACCTGACTCATGTCACTTCTAGGATAACAGTTATATAGCACATTATTATAGTTTGTGCCTTGAATACCTCTACTTTAATCACAGAATCACAGAATGGTTAGGGTTGGAAGGGACCTCTGGAGATCATCTAGTCCAACCCCTCTGCCAGAGCAGGGTCACCTACAACAGGTTGCACAGGACAGCGTCCAGGCGGGTTTTGAATGTCTCCAGAGTGGGAGACTCCACAACCTCTCGGGGCAGCCTGTGCCAGTGCTCCACTACCCTCAAGGTAAAGAAGTTCCTCCTCATGTTAAGATGGAACTTCCTATGTTCAAGTTTATGCCCATTACCCCTCGTCCTATCACTGAGCACCACTGAAAAAAGACTGCTCCCATCCCCCTGGCATCCGCCCGTTAAGTATTTGTAAGTATTAATAAGATCCCCCCTCAATCTTCTTTTCTCTAGACTAAAGAGACCCAAGTCCCTAAGCCTTTCTCCATATGAGAGATGTTCCAATCCCCTAATCATCTTTGTAGCCCGTTTGTGAACCCTCTCCAGCAGATCCCTGTCTTTCTTGAACTGGCGAGCCCAGAACTGGACGCAGTATTCCAGATGCGGCCTCACCAGGGCAGAGTAGAGGTGGATGGCCTCCCTCGACCTGCTGACCACACTTTTCCTGATGCAACCCAGGATGCCATTTGCCTTCTTGGCCGCCAGGGCACATTGCTGGCTCATGGTCATCCTGTTGTCCACCAGGACTCCCAGGTCCCTTTCCACAGAGCTGCTCTCCAGGAGGTCAGCCCCCAACCTGTACTGATGCATGGGGTTATTCCTCCCCAGATGCAGTACCCGACACTTGCCCTTGTTGAACTTCATAAGGTTTCTTTCTGCCCAACTCTCCAGCCTGTCCAGGTCTTGCTGTATGGCGGCACAGCCTTCTGGCATGTCAGCCACTCCTCCCAGTTTTGTGTCATCAGCAAACTTGCTGATGGTACACTCTATCCCTTCATCCAGATCATCAGTGAGTATGTTTAACAGGACTGGGCCCAGTACTGACCCCTGAGGGACACCACTTGTTACGAACCTCCAACGAGACTCTGCACCACTAACCACAACCCTCTGAGCTCTATCTGTAAGCCAGTTCTCAATCTGCCTCACTGTCTATTCGTCTAACCCACACTTCCTAAGCTTGCCTGTGAGGATGATGTGGGAGACAATGTTGAAAGCCTTGCCAAAGTCAAGGTAGACAACATCCACTGCCCTCCCCTCATCCACCCATCTAGTCACTTTGTCATAGAATGCTATCAGATTAGTCAGACATGACTTCCCCTTGGTGAATCCATGCTGACTACTTCTGATAATCTTCTTTTCATCCAGGTGCTTTGAGTTGGGACCCAGAACAAGCTGTTCCATCATCTTTCCAGGGATGGAGGTGAGGCTGACCGGCCTGTAGTTTCCCGGGGCATCCTTCCTGCCCTTTTTGAAGACTGGAGTGACACTGGCTATCCTCCAGTCCCCAGGCACCTCACCTGTCCTCCAGGACCTTTCAAAGATGATGGAGAGCGGCCCAGCAATGACTTCCCCCAGCTCCCTCAGCACCTGAGGGTGCATCCCATCAGGCCCCATGGATTTGTGTATATCCAGTTTATCTAACTGATCTCTAACATGCTCCTCATCAAATGATGTATGTCAGATTACCAGACCATCATAACTATACCTGATTACAATCTAAGTCAAACCCTAATTAGGGCTTGTTGTTTCCTTTTTAAGTGAATTTAGGGAGTGGAAAAGTGATTATTTAAGTAAAACTAGGCACAACCTGACCAACAGCAAAGTAAGAAATGGACTCAATCAATTCTATTATTGAGATGTATTTATTCAAGATGTTTTATTCACATCCATATCTGCACTTTGAAAATGTATATGCCATCAGCACTTGGAGAGGGAGGTTCCCATGTAAGGAGGTCGTAAGCATCTCCCATATGACACATACATAAGAAAATACAGAAACAGGTGCCAAACATCCCCATATATTCTCAAACCCCAAATCCCAAAGATTATTAGGAGCTTCAAGAAAATAGAAGTGACAGAGATCAATGTCCATGTGGAAAACACATGCTGTAATCAATGAGTAAAAGCCTTCTTTTCCAGATGAAAGTTTATACATTTGCTCCCAGGACAATTCCAAGCAACAACTTGTGCCCACGGCCCTTCCCTCCCCCTCACACCTCCTTGCCCCCTTGCATATAGTGAATCCAAATTCTGAGTCTGTTAGACGAACTGTGGCATCCAGACTACGCTCTAAAATGCAGTAACATTTTGAATGACTAATGATAACACTTAGTGATTGCATTAATGTATTTTTCACTCCATTCAGTAGCCCAAGGATACAGTTTAACTGGTGGTTACAGACACGCTTTTTTCAGGCACACCAGGGGGTAACTGCTCTCGCAGAATATCAGCAGAGGCCAGGCAGTCAGTTATAAATCGCACTTTCATTTATATGATCATATTCAAAACTGACCACTGTTCAACTGTTGCTTAGGTAGAGAGGTATCTTAGCTTCTGTGCGCTCCATTCACACTATCTTTTACGTTGCAAATAGCTCTTGCAACTGGTCACCTTCCCTGGGTATGGCTTCATGTGTATATATATATATATGCTTTACAATTACTATAAACACAATGCTTTTGCTAATTTATGGTAACTAAGACTAAATATAGCAGTGTTAACTTAAAGCTGTTGACAGAATGGTTGTTTGGCAAGTGGTAGGTATAGAAGTATTAACTAACAAGGACACTGAAGCAACTTGAGTGCTGCTGGAAAGCAATCTCATCACTGAAGGCAGGATGACTAGTAATGGCTCCATGCAGGAGTTAAGTTGTGCCAATAAGTAAACCAGAATACCTACAGAATGAAATTCTATCTCTAACCATAAATGTATAGCTTTGAGATACATTTCTGCCTGACTACATGTCTGGGATGTTAACACTAACTATAAACTGAGAAGAGAGCTTAAGGAACAACAAAATCCAAAAAGTGACAATGTAGTCAAATTAAAAAATGATTTTTACAAAAATTAGAAGACTCTATTAAAAACTTTATGAAGAACAGCTAAAACAGTAAAATACTTGCAAGCCAGATGGAGGTTACTTACAGATATCATACTGGAGGCTCAAAGTACATAGAAACAAAGTTATGACAGACACTTTGGAAATATCAAAAAGAAAATCAATGTCACTAAACAGAAAGGAAGCTATCAGCAGCAAGACAAAAAGTTGAAATTATGTTTAAAAAAAGGAAAACAGAAAAGATCCTGAACTTTGCCTATTTAAATCTAAAAAGAAACCAACATCAGGCAAGATAAATAAGTGTTTTTAGGAAAACCTGCAAGAGACATAAAACAAGCCTTTTTCCAAACACATCTGACAGAAAGCCTGCTAGAGACAATGTAAGGCCAACAGATATCAGAAGCACTTAAAGACAGGCTTACTGTGAAGCATGCAGAAAACAGAATGTGACAGGGAAAAAAGCACCCAAATTCCAAAAAAAATAAAACTTTCAAAACCTGAAGAAGCAAACTAAACTTGAAGAAGCAAACTCATAATATGAATTATTATGAAAAAAAGAATTAGCTGACACATGTAAAATTTGATGCATAGGAGAGGAATCAGCATGACTGGGAAGCAGTGCCTCAAAATTCAACAGTTTTCTGAAGGATTTTAGGAGTACGTGGAGAAGAGATATCTGGGTGATATGGTCTACTTGGACTCCTAAATGGTATTTGACAAAGCATTGTATGAATTGCTCCTTAATTAATTTTTCGTAACTTAAGGATAAAAGTCCTCACATTAATATATAATGCATATGAAGGCAGAAGACCTACCATAGAAATATATTACCAGTTTTCACAGTGGCAGTTACAGTGAGGTCTTGGAAGTATCCATTCTGGATCCTGTGGTTTCGAATTTATTCAGAAATAATATGGAAAATGGGAGATTTTGTGGGATGACTTAGAAAAACCAGCTGGATTTCTTATTTACAGAGAACAAAATTCAATGAAGGTTAATGTATGTTTGTATATTAGGACAACATCTTCACCGTATACTGTGCTGGACTCTGATCTGGCTAGTAATCAAACAGGAACATGATCATGATTATAATGCTCCTCTGCATTTAAAAGAATAAATTTAATGTTAAGAACTATTATGAAAGGAATAGAGAACAAAACAGAAGTCATTTTTATGATGTGTCTATGTATTGAATACTCTATGCTCTTTCCCCATAATAATAGAACTGGAAAACAGAACTGGATGACAGACGTGGGACAGTTTCCACTCATTAAACAAGTTAACGGCTTGTTATGAGACTTCAGCTTGAAAGCCTATAAAGTCATATCTGACAGGTAGGAAGCAAATATGGAATGACTGGCGAATACATCTTTGAAAACAAGGACCAGTGCACTATATGAAGATAGTATATGATAGGCAGAAAATAAAGAAACAAAGAAATTTTTCACACAAAACATGACAAAGCTGTCGAAGTCTTTATCACAGAATGTTGTGGATGGCAAAAATAAAAAATGTGACTGTAAAATTCATGGAAGAAAAATTCATCAATTCTAAATTAATTTTTAATAGTTAAAGGGAAAATATAAATTAAGACACCAAAAAAAAAAAAAAGGATGCAGAACAGCAAATAAGCAGGGGCTTTGCCTGAATTCCTTCTAAGATCCTAATTTCTTAGACCAATATTTAGCATCCCTGAAATACTTAAGCCGTAAGAAGAATCATAGCAGATTCCCCTGATTGTACTGTTGAACATCCATTTGTATCAATATTCCAGCACACAACTCTGAGAACGTGGAGAAAGTGGTGCTTGGCAAATTTATATACAAACAAGACAGAAAAGTCACACAAACTCAGTATTAAAACATATGGCTATGAAACAGCATAAAATAACAAATAAGAAAATTTATAGAACAAAACTACATGCTGCAAATTCAGATGTTGCCAGGAATATAAATTTGATCCAAGAGAAGACAACTTGGCACTATGAAAGGCCTTGACAAACACAAAACCGATTCACTCCTATTCATTGTGAAAATAGCTCTAAAGTTCTCTAGCTCATGTTTTACTATTTTTTACCTTGGCTCTATAAGCTTTTTAACTGGCTCTGGTTTAAATCACATCCAACAATTCCTCTTTTCTTTTCAGAAGCAGTCCGGTACTTGCACATAGCTTTACCTTTGTCGTGCAGGTAGGTGAAAAGAAATGCAAGGAAGCGTATGGAGTGCCTAATATACCAATGCATATTATAACCAGGAAAATACTATTAATGTTCTTAATTTTATTGATAAAAGTTATGAAATCCTAAAATTATTACAGAAAATAAAACTGTGAAAGTCTTTCCTTCCAGCAATCTGTACTTCACATACAGCACAAGATCTCTTGTGAAGAATATGCAAAACACCATTTATATCTCCCTGGCATAGAAATACCCTTTAAAATTCCCCATATTATTTTCTCTCCGTATTTCTGAATTCTGAATCCTCCACCCTGCAATAACCCCGATCCTAAAAGCTGTATGCATATGTACAATATTATTCATTAAGAATTATGTGAAGTGGAAAAACAAAAGCCTTGCAAGTCTTGTAAGCCTTCATAGTCATAGCAAGGCTTCTATATAAGGATATATTAAATAGATAACTAATGGCATCCAAATGATAATTAAATAATTATTCTAATGACATATTTCATTTGTAATGGTTACATTTAGCATCAAACTATACTGATTTATGAATTCTTTTAATCACTTATTTACATAAAGAATATATTTGTTAGCATTCATTTTAAATCACCTACTAATAACAAAATCTGTATAGTTGAGAATATTTAATGTGTTGACTTCATTTTTCAGCCTGTGACCATTAATAACCAATCTATTTCCTCTTCCAGAGACTACTATTATTTACCATTTTTCAAAAATATGTGGTTACAATCATGTTTTAAAATATTACTTTTTTTAATATTAGGTTGCTCGCCCAGAAATTCTCTGATAAAAAGATCATTATTTTTTATTTTTCCACTCTAAAAACTGAACTATACCTTGTAAGAGATTTCTTCTGCAGTTTTGGTTTTTTTTAAGTCCTCATACTTTCTTTTTTTTTCATTGTAGGACAATTCAGCATTACAGAGATCTTCATTTATCCTTTCTATTTGCTGTTCAATCTTAAACAAGCTTTTGCAGATAGTTTCGACTTCTGACTGATATGCCTTCTTTTTTCTTGAACTGTTGAAATAAAACAGCCAATCTTACATTTCTTTTTATAAAGTATTATTGAATAAGTAAAGCTGAAATATTTTAAAATCAAAAGCAGTATTTTATTATCCTGCTATTTGATGCTGAATACACCAGGCTTTTCCTCAAAACTTTAAAGTCTCTTTATTCATTAGTATAAGCCCTGAGAGTCCATTGATATCAAACAATTACATCTATCCATTTTTTTGTTATCCTATATATCTGTACTGTTAACCTGTATCACAGAATCACAGAATGGCTGAGGTTGGAAGGAACTTCTGAAGGTCATCTGGTGCGACCACCCTACTCAAGCAAGGCCACCTAGAGACAGTTGCCCAGGACTGTGTCCAGATGGCTTTTGCATATCTCCAAGGGTGGAGAATCAACAACCTGCATCTTACTGTAGTCCAGGTAGACAACATTCACGGCTCTCCGCTCGTGTACCAAGCCAGTCATTTCACCATAGAAGGATATCAACCTGATCAAGCATGATGTCCCTTTGGTGAATCCATGCTGAATACTCCTGATGACTTTCTTGTCCTTGTGAAATGTGCATGGAAAATGGTTTCCAGGATTAGCTGCTTCATCACCTTTCCAGGGATTGAGGTGAGGCTGACTAACCTGTAGTTACCTGCGTCCTTCTTCTTGCCTTTCTTGAACATAGGGGTGACATTTGCTTTCCTCCAGCCCTCAGGCACTTCTTCCAGCCGCTAAAAGACTATCGAGAGTGGTGTCACAATGACATCAGCAAGCTCCCTCAGTACTCACGGCTGCATCCCATCAGGGCCCATGGACTTATGTATGTCCAGTTTGCTTCAGTATTCCCTGACCTGATCCTCTTCCACCAAGGGTACAACTTCCTTACTCCAGTCCTTCCCCCTGATCTCTGGGACCTGGTATTCCTCAAGGTTGGCTCTTGCTAGTAAAGACTGAAGCAAAGAAGGCATTCAGTACTTCAGCCTTTTCACTGTCCTGTGTCATCAGTTTCCCTGCAATATTCACCAATGGGCCCACATTTTCCACAGTCTTCCTTTTGCGATCTATGCACTTACAGAAGCCCTTCTTGTTGCCTTTGATATCTCTTGCCAGATTCAATTCCATTTGGGCTTTGGCTTTCCTGACTGCATCTCCACAGGCTCAGACAATGTGTCTGTATTCCTCCCAGGTTACCTGTCCCTGCTTCCACCTTCTGTATGCTTCCTTTTCATGTCTGAGTTTTGCCGGGAGCTCCTTGTTCACTCATGCAAGCCTCCTGGCATTTTTGGCTGACTTCCTACTCATTGGAATGGACTGCTCTTGAGCTTGAAGGAGGTGATCCTTGAATATTAAACAGCTTTCTTGGGCCCCTCTTCCCAAATACAATATAAAACTATCAATTTTGGATGATAAGAAAGTGGCAAGAACAGCCCTTTTATCTGAAAGTGTTAAAATTGGTCACAGAGTCTCAGTTCATCTATCTTATAATAAATGGCTACGTCTAGGGTACTTCATACCAGTGCAGTGGTACAGGTTAGTCATACAGCTGGTGAATTCAAATTCCTAAGTATGTTGCTATTTGCAGAATTCTTAGGTCACATAAAACAATTTTAGTTTAGCTGCATACAACAAGACTTCCAGTAGAAGTCAACTGATTAACAGAAGTGAACTTAAAATATCACTTGATTAGACTGTCAGACTACACAGCAAAAACCAAACTCAAGCAAATATAAAAAACCTGCTTTTAAACATTGATATTACTTTGACAGACAGAATACAACCCCTGTATCATTAGAACTTAATATTCTTCAAGGGAATGTTTCTTTGTAGAAGAATGGAATCACAGAAAAATAAACTGTTACTACCACTGAGTATCTGCTGAATTAGAATGATAAATCTAAATGGTACTGTAGGGATCTTACAGGATATACAACATTGTTTCTGATACTAATCTGCAAACCCACAACAGGCTGGCACTGATCACGGATTTCCTTAGCTGAATTAGTGGCCAGAATATTTCTCTCAAAGATCAGCTTCTTTAATATGGCGTGTCATTCTCTTAGTTAAAGGAAGGAAACATAATTTATCTCACAAACCCCAAAGATTTCTAACCGCACCAGGACTAAATTTCATGGATTACTTCATACACATGTACACACACACACTGCACTTTCAGCGCATGTGAACTGCTGGTTCCTAAATATAGTCTTACAGTCAGCAGTATCTTCTATATAGTCCTTGAAAAGTCTGTAAAACTGCAAGCCCACAGCAACTTAATTTTCCTTCCCAAAATTCAAGTAACACAGAAGCACAAAGCAAGAGAACAGAAAACATTGCCCATATGCATCTTGATGACCCATAGCTAACACATACCATGTATGCAGTATGTATTACAATTGCCCTTTCTCTATTAAGAGCATAGCTAGACTAAACTTGCTGTGATCACCAAGCAGCTGACCAGGAACTCAGTCCCAATAGAACTGAAACTGAAATATGATCTGTCCAAAATATGACCTAGAGGCTTCAGCAATGTCACACACCTGTAAGACCCTGTGTTGAAAGCCATGACTGACTGGTTCACATGAATCCACATAGAAGCATTTTTCAAAGATATTGCAGAAGCTGGAATAGCCCTACTCGCAAACTGAGCTCTACATGAAACAGGAGGGACTGTCATGGTTTCACCCCAGATTTTTGGGGCAGCTCAGGGTGATTTGATTATTTAGAAGTTGCAGGGCTGCAGCTGCTGCATAGGGTGGGAGATGGAGGTTCTCCCTGCACCAGCCGGGAATCGAACCCGGGTCACAAGAATGGGAATCTTGCATGATACCACTACACCACTGGTGCTTCCCTGCAACCTCTATATAATCAAAACAGCCTGGGCTGCCCCAGGGTGCAAAGCGCTGCATAGTCAGTTATCAATTTAGATAGTCCTTAAATACAAAGGATTCGTAGCCCTTTTTTCAGCTCTTGAGACAAATCTTGCATAGATCTAAAAGATCTCGTTCCTTGTGAATTAAAACACTTGAGACTATCAAGATCTACTACAATCATGTTAGAAAAAATATAGCCGAGAGTAAACATGTGAACGGCCCAAATCTTCTCTAGATGATAACGTTCAAAGACAACAACAAGAAAGAGCAACAGAGATTTTTTGGCTAAGGGGAGGCAATATGAAAGCAGACGTACTCTGATACTTTCAAATCTAAGACCATTTAGTTAGGAGGCAGCTCCTTAAACAGTAATAATAGTTCTATTCTTTAGACACAGGTCTGCCTCTATCACATACACTGATCACACTTTCCTGCACACCAGTGAGGATAGCAATGAGACAGATACAGACCAACAATGCCAATGAGAGTAGTAACGAAGGCTGTGACATAACCATGACTTAGGAGAGTTATAACTGTAAGTGGATTACCAGTAACAGACAAACTGATGAAGGGGATCAAGAAACTAATGCTATGAAGAATCAGTGACAAATAAGGAATTTGTGAAGGTACAGTATGTGATGCCTTGAGACCAAAGACTAAATACTTAGATAGGATCAGAAGTAATTATTCCACCCATTAGAGTTTCAAAGATACCCTGACTACCAGATGAAACTTCAGTTACAAATTCATTCCTGAACAAATAATTTCCATACACTTTTAGTAATGGTTTCTGGTTAGTTCTTACAGAGTTTCTGAATCCTATAGTCTCTGATAATACTGATTTGAACTATTCAGACCACAACCACACCACTTTCAAAACAGAAAGTTTTCCTACAGATGGTCTTGTGACCTGATTCTGAAACAGGTCTCTAACTATTTCACCAGAGATAGACGACTTAATTTTGCAAATTCCACATGCAGAAGACTTACACATCACAGACTTCATGACACATGCAGTTGTCCCTAATTAAGCACTTTTAATACGTCTGTATGCCCCATAACATCATATGAACAATGCTTACAGTAGACTACGCAGGAAGGAGAATTCTCTACCAGATACAAATTACCTAAAGAAAGTAACACATATTCTAAAATATTGACAAAATGTCACTGGGCAATTAACTACTCCCTTTGCCTGGGGAAGTTTTGAAACAGCCAACACCAGAAACCCTAAAAAATTCATCTGATTGTTTCTCAAAATGGGTATAAGTCTAGCTAATTTTCTTTTTTGGAAGGCAATGACTAAATGGCTTCACAAATTCCTTCCAAAATGCCTATGATTATAAAAAGACTGAAATTTCAAAATACCAAAGCCAAGAGAGCAATTCATCTGAACACTGCAGAGTAAGCAGACCTGTGCTGAAGCTGGAAAAAAATTAAAGGAACCAAACAATGACTGTTCCACTCTGATTTCCTCTCATGTGAAGCAAAATTGCTTTGATGCATACAAGGCTACCCAGGTCTCTGGAAGTCAGAACACATTAAGCATGGATGCAAGAGGAACACAAATATTCCAAGCAGAAAAGCAAGTGGACTACAGCTGAAAGAAGAACTACAGTTGTTAGGTACATACGTTCCATACTACACTCTATGTACAGGTGTTGAAAATTTTATCACAGCTTCTGGGGCTCAGGAACTCTGT
>NW_009648545.1:162154-165859 GCF_000708025.1 Charadrius vociferus | reverse complement strand
TTTCCCTAAGCTTTCATACATTCAGCAACTGTGCATAGCATGTGGACCTGAGATTTTCCTGTCTACTACTAGTATCTGTAAGATATACTCAGCCTTTATTGGAAAAAGGTACATATCAGGTCAAATGCACTGTTTTTCCTCAGCTTCTTTCATTCAAGATGCTTAACATACTGTGAACGAAAGGCAACACAGATGGAGGTGAATGTTCATATGGACAACAAATCCCAAAGTATTCCAGTAATTGGTAATTTTTTCACCACCTGAATACTTGTTTGCATACGCTTTATATTTTAGATCCTTCTAAGCTCAATCAAAAGTTACCTGGAGATCTTGGAATAATTTGGGGAAAAAAAATGAATTCAAGATCATTTTACTAAAGGCAAAACTATTTCTGGATGCCTCTGCACAGCACTCAGTATCAGTGTGTGTGAAGATGTCCTCATCAATGCCATCAATATAATTTGAAGTACACTTCTGTTTATAAAAAGCAGGCCCACTTCAATGGGTTCATAAAAGATACTAAGAGAATATGATATCCATTTTAGAAAATGTAGGAGGTAGAAGTGTTTCTCATATGAAGAAAAAGCACAGGATCTTTTTGAAATTGCTAATTCTCTGGAAGAAGAGGTAAGGATTTTCCATTTATTGACAGGAAGATGTCTACACACTGGATCAAAAAAACCTCGTAAACCAACTGCCTGGTTCATGTAATAAGGTATTTGAGAAAAAAAACCCCAACACAGTATAAAAGGGGTCAGCTAACAGTATGGATTTTTTTTCCCCATTAAGAGAAACAGTACTCAAGAAGATTCAGTCAGAATCTGAAGAAGTCAGAAATGGATTAAACAGTGTCCCCATCATGGTCATAAGAAATAAGTTTAAGTCTCTCTATGAAATGGGATCCTTAGTAACAGAAAACACCTTCCCAAATTTCTTCAGAACTGTGTCATGGAAAAGCACAAAAGAGATTTCAGTGAGCTGAGGATGGGAAGAGATTACCACGAAGTGAAAATAAGGGAGTTGACTAGCAACCAAAACCTCTTCAAACCTAGTAAGAAAATTAATATTGTAACAACATAAAAGGTTTTTGACCTTTCTGACCATTTATTCCATGTTGCTAAATATATATTAAAAAATAAATGAATTACTAAAAAATAGTAAGATCAAACTAGTGAGAAGTAATAAGGAACAGGATGGTAAGAAAAATAACAGTCAACAGATAGATGTGCCTCAAGTTCAATGCAAGTGTAAAAAGAGAGCTATGGTCTTGACAACAGCAAGATATTGGTAACAAAACTGTTTCAGACAGGTGAAGATAGTGAGACGTTAACGACCTGTCCAACCTTACTTTGAGGATAATTCTGAGCCGCAGAGAAGTTCAGAAGAAGTACAGAATCCCCAAGGCAGGTTTAATGGGTCTGGCTCAGATGGAGTTAACTTTCTTTTAGCAGCCCACAGGGTGCTGTGTTTTGGATTAGTGGCTAAAACAGTGTTGGCAGCACAGCAGTGTTTTGGCTATTGCTGAACAGAGTTTGCACTTTCTCTTCTTTCCAATTTGCTCCACTTCGCTCCACTTCTGACAAGAAGTTGGGACCAGGACAGCTGACCCAAACTGGTCAGAGGGATATTCCATACCACCTAATGTGGGGTATGGTAAGAAAGGGAGTGTTTTAACTTCCAGGGTGACCATTGCCCAGAAACTGGCTGGATATTGATTTGCTTATGGGAGATGGTGAGTGATTTTTTTCACATCCCTTGGGTGTTGTGATTCTTCCCTCCTTCATCAAACTGTCTTTATAGATGCTCCAAGGATTTTGTATCTTCTGACAATCTCATTGTAGGGGTAATTTTCATGGTTCCTCAAGTGGCACATGGAAAGTGATCAACTTATGCATTTCATCTGCAGACTCTAACAGAAGACATTGTATATTCTGTCATATATTATGAATCCACATGATTCCACCACAGCGCAGATAAGCTCCAGAATTTGCACAGGATATAGATGGGACAAGTGATGGCTTACCAGCTATCCAGAGAACAAAAAAGAACTAGGGTAATTTGGACAAGTTGAGGAACCTCTTCTTTGAAAGTCTTAACAGCCATTCATCCAGATACAGATGGTACTTGTCGCCCTTTCCAACAACCTTGGTGAGGGCCTTGAAGGTGTGGAAACACCACAGGACAGAACTTTATTGAAAGTGGTCCCAGCGGATTGAAAATGCATGTATTATTGCATTGTACAATCAGGCACCTTTAAAAAGACATGAAATAAGTGTACTGAAGTTTGAAAGATATGAACCACTCTTTCTACCCAAGGAATCTCCAATAAAAGCTACAGTCACCATCTGAACTATCATCTGCACATGAAGGTCTGAAACAGAGTACCTTTTTCATAGGGGCTACATTCTGAACCAAAAAGGAAAATTTCCTCACTTTGTCTAGACTGAGAATTGGTTCTAGCTTTCAAAGAAGAAAATAAGTTTATCTTTGCTAAAACAGATTCTCATAAACAAGAGCTGAGAGAAGGGATTGTACCAAACAGATGTAAAACAGCATTGTATCCAGGATCCAACTGTTCCTCAAAAGGTTTTTCTACGTACGACTGAAGCAGTCAGTTTGAAAGAGACAGAAAATTCATGATGTCCAGCTACACTTACAAAGGTGTTACTCTTGTTAAAGTATATGAAACAATGAAAGATACAGGTTCCTCATCTTTTTCTTGTTGAAATGTTACCTCTTTTCTGAAAAGGAAGACAGGTAGTTGCAGCTGAAACATTATCTCTGCTAAACAAAACTAAAATGCTGAAGGAAACGCTCTGAGAATAAAGATCGCTTGGGAATAACTAAAGGAATGTCACATTTCATCTGTTTATTTTTTGCATTATTAGGTGATGCCCACCAAAGGTCAAGTCTTCAAAAGAATGCATATCTCATGGTATAAATCATATGTTTACAGATCAGTGGAAACAGTCAGTTAAGCTTCCATAAGGACAGAAGAAAAATTATATCTAAAAGGCACTCCCCAGACTTCAGAAAAAAATCATGCAGAAGATATTCTTATTTAGCCAGTAAAGCAGCCTTAACTTAACCAAGGAAGTACACCTTCTTTTCAAAAACATTCAGAAATTTGAGACTCTCTTCTACATTATTACTGTAAGAATACTTTCCCTTCTTATTTAATATGACCGCCACCATAGAAGATAGGTTTAGGGGAGTTCAATGAAATTGACAGTTCATAGTGGGAACATAAAACTTATGATCAAATCTCTGTATCATAGGGTTGTTGGGTAACCAATCTAAAATAAGAATTGTTTTAAAGAAAGGTGAGAGAAAGAAATCAAAATTGTTTAGACCATCCAACAGATAGTCTCAGTTGACCATTGTATTAGAAATCCTATCAAAACATAACTAGGACAGAAAAACTTTAAAGAAAAGTACTAATAGTTGGACACAAACTTAGAAGCTTAGTCAATAAAGACGAATTGGGGGGCGGCTGAGCTTTGGTTTTTACCCACATTGTACAGGAAAGGAGACTGCACATGGCCCTAGAATTTCAGGTGAGCATGAGATGTATTTCTTGCATGTACTGCATGATCTAAATAGGAAAGATACACAACTAAGCTTTCTAGGAAGAACATTAGAAGACAATTCTCTGTCTTCTTGCAGAGTATGAAGTGGACAGTCACTCACTTTTTAGTCCTGCTG
>NW_009648545.1:150264-162139 GCF_000708025.1 Charadrius vociferus | reverse complement strand
CACAATTAATCAAAACACGCACTCCGGTTCTTAGATTAACATGAGACAACACGTTGATTTTAAGAATCACACTCTGATGGAATATAGTAATTCCATACAATACTGCGATTTTTCCCTAATACAGAAGACCATACAGAAATCACAATTTATTCAAAAGGAAAATGAAAAATAAAGCATAATTATTTTGAGAAAGTTTGTGAGAGGCTAGACAAGGCTCAGAGTATCAGACTAATGATCTGACATGCAAAATATTTCCAATATATGGCTAGAGATTAGTGGCAGATCAAAGAATTCAAAGGTTCCTGAGAACCAAACATCCTGCCTCTCTCATAGCACTTAATAGCAACCCTCCCAAAGAGAACTATAGTTAGTTATAGCCTTTGTTTAAAACACTCCTTACTCAGTCAAGAACTCCAAAATTATAAAAAGGGATTTTAAAATAAAAAGTCCTACCAACAGCACTCTTCTTTTGTGTTTGCATTCACTAACACATAAGAGGAACGCACACAACTTCTGATTTTTAGAAGGGATTAGCAATTGCTTTCTCCCTTAGGAACTAATATGTTTCACGCTAGGTCAGTGGTCTTGAAAGTAGAACTGAGAGAGTGTAATAGTTCTATAAAATAGCATTCCAGAAAATCCTTCTAAGAGTTAACTTAAATTATCACAAGAAAGCAATGAAGAGAAATCTGAGATTGTATCAGGCTCAATAAGAATCCTGTTTTTCCACTAAAGCAAGATTTAAAGGTAATTCTTCTGATTGAGTTTATTTCTTTAAAAAAATTCTTAAAATTGAATTCTGTATTCAGCCTCCACTCATTGTTTCCTGGGACAAGACTAAATAGCAGCCTGAAAAGATATTTCCCCTTTAAAGTACATATTCAGATCATCCTTTAAAGACATAAATAGACTGAGCTCCTGGAATCCTGGAATTCCTATGACTAGGAAGTTGTCATAACCATTCTCTGTCTTAAATCCAAACTTTCATATGCATTTCTTGAACTCCTGAACACGTGGAAGGACAATAATCAGGACACGCTCACAACAATGCTAATTATATATGAAATAGATAATGCTCAAAGGATCTCTTGTGTGAACTTGTCCAGTGTTTCTAGGAACCCTGTAAAGTTTTAGTGTACAAGATGGTCTCAAGTAATAATGCTTTCCAAATCTGTTTTCCAAGAACTCCACTCTCTCTCCTGATGCTGCACACCTGCCTGTTCTTACAAATCTGAGTTTCCTCTTTCAGCTTATCAGTTAATACTTCCAACATGGGCAAGACCTCTCTCCCTTGTCTTACATGTATGATGAAATAAAAGTTTTAATCCATTAAAAAAGATATCAATTAAATTGAAGATAATAAATTCGGAGAGCTACAGCACTAATTGTAAAATGTTCTAATAATCCCAATAAGTAGTTCCATCAACACCAGAACTAGTGAAGCCTGGTTTCTTACCCATTTGTGTCCCATTGTTGATTTACTTCGGCATGTAAGGTATGAGCTCCAACTTGGAGCACTAAAAAGGAGTATGCACATACCTCCTCCTCTTTCATCTTTTTATCCCCTCCCTTTTCCCACATCTCTTGTATGGATTTTTTTGCGCTAGAAAGGAATGTTTTCAAGCTGACAGGAAGTCTGTATTCAACTCAGTCATCAGTTTCTACGAAACTTGTAAGAATCTAATTATTTTCAAGACATTTTTTTTTCAGATGACTTTGCTGAAACCAGACAATAAAATCCAAAGTTACTTACTGGGGGAAAAAAGAAGATAACCTGTCAGATATATAAAAAAAGCATATACCTAGCGTCCAAAGGAAGAAATAATGAAAAATTGGGTTTATTTGCTGTTATATTATAAATGCACTGAGAATATTATGAACAATATAGTGTAAAGTATAGCTATTTGTAATCAGTAAACTGAGGACCTACAGAAGATGTGTGCATAATGTCTTACAAGAATTCAAAGAAAATAGAGAAAAACAGTATTTCTCATTGTATGTTTATAACCATCCTATATGAAAAAATACAAATAAAATTCATAACAGTTTTTACCACCATATGTTTGGGACTGAGGTTTCTGTCAACAAAGAGAATTTCAGAATCTTCCTCATTTTGTCCTATTTTAATTGTCAAAGTATATATTTTGTCTTTTGCAGATTTTTAGTTATGTTCTTTCAAGTGAAGGTCAAAAAAAGTTAGCTTATAAATTTCAGCCTGAAGTTATCTGAAATTCTTGAAATGTTAAAGCACAGACAGAATTAAAATAAAAGCAAGGTTCATTTTTATAGACATGCTTTCAGTGAAAAAATAATGCTTGCTTCCTATATTCATTTTGTAGGCATTACCTATTTCCAAATTTTTGCAAAACCTCTTCATTTTTGCCCTCAAGTTCTTCATTTTCACATTTCAAAGTGTCCAATGCTTCATTAATATTGAGAATCTTTTGCTTTATATTCTGTAGATCACTTTTCCTGCTGGATTTCTAGTGAACATTAAAACATTAAGACACCTTCAGTATAAGTTGAAATTATTTCAGGCCAGCACAGAAGATGCAAGTATGCAAGCATTTTTACTTCATTTATTAAAAAAACCAACAAAAACTTACTAATTCTTCCACAGCTTTAATCACTTCAGAAGAAACATCTGATATTTTTACGCTCTCATCTCCTTGGGCAGCTATTTTATTATTCAAATCTTCTATCTAGAAAATATTTTGTAAAGTGATACAAATACATATTTTTTTGCAATAATTAAACAATATAGTTAAAAATAAATTTCAAAGGAAGGCTATTAAACAGTAACTAGACATATTTCATGCTGTATTATTCATATACACATTGACATTGCAATGTATCCTAGCAGAATGTTTAGACTTCACAGGATCAGCAAGCACACGCTCACAGCCTGCTAATTTATACGTGACATATGTGGTATAATTGAGTAGAATACCTTATGTTACTCTCAGCCTCAAGATTTTCCTTAATATCTCAATATACCTATTGACCTAATACAGATTCATACAGAGATTCAACGATGGATCGATCACTGGAGCTTAAGGAAAAATGAGGATGTTAGGGAAGCAAGCATCTATAGGACATGGAAAACGTCTAAAGTGGCTTTAGACAGATAAAGGCATACCCACTCACACTGAGCCTAATGAACTTTGTTTCCTCCGCCTCTCCTTCCTCTGCAGAGGGTGAAGCAACACAGCTATCCTGGTAGAACTTACCTATACAACCTCCATAGAGATACGGGTCTAACTGGAATATGACCAGACAACAAACATGCAGGATCAGAGTTGATAAGGATGGTAGCGTAAGGGTAGAAAATTCATGTGGAAAAATCAGGACAGAATTACAACACAGGTACTCTAAATGGCATGTGATTTCCTACTGCTACCTCAAGAATCTGATGAAGAACAGATTTACATAAGATACTTTGTGACTATGTCCCAGCAGCTAAGGAGGGAAACAATACAGGCTTTATCTTGTTCTCTTGTCTAGAATGCTATAGGTCTGTTGTACTTCTCTAGGATTCTGCTCATTGTCCTTGCATGGTTGTTCCTTCTAAACAGGTTGGGGACTGAAGGTCCTAACCTGAATGGATAGGGATTATAAAACATGATCTGTGAGGAAAAGCTGCAAAGAACCTTTACTAATCTAGAAAAAGGAGATAAAAAAATCAAATTGTTAAGTCTCTCAATATGTAAAATATTCTAAGAAATAACAGTTCAGGTGAAGTGTGGGAAAGACAAAGAGAAATTAGTTACATCTACAGGGGAAAAACACCCAAGGGATTAAGTATGAGCAAAATGTCCTAGTTTTTAATTGCTAGTACATAGGAAAAACATGATTTAGAAATGGTTTTCCCTCTTTAAACATTTTTAGAGCAAACATTTTGACAGCAATGACCTGAAATACTGCCACGCTGTGCAGGTAATTAATGAAGACAGAAGAATAAAGGAGGAATAGTTAAGTATGAGATCGATTTTATAAGAAGTGTTTCTTCTAATACTTGAAGAGCAAAGCCCATGTAGATGGAGAAAATTGATTTAATGCATACAGGTACCTTTTGTAATGCAAACCTGGGCAATCTGGAAAAAAGAAAACTCAGAGTTTTCCTTACAGCGTCAAAAGTTGTAACACTCCTAGTAGGTAATATACAAAATTTAAAAAACAGCAGAAATTAAAACAAAGGAAAAAAGCCAAGAAAAACAATGCAGAAAAATAGTAGTTCGAATCACTTAATTCTGTCTTCAAACTTGTTGATGTATGTGACAATTGTCATGTTATAACCTGGATCCAATTCAAACCCCACTGAAGTCACTGAAAATAATCCTGATATTTTCCCAATTCCCAAAAGAGCTCCATTACGCCAGTAACATTTCTACGATGATCAAAAGAATCCCTTTGAGATTTCTGAAAAAGCACTGTTATTTATGAAGATTTACTCCATTAGTTGGTTTAGCCATGTTTTGAAGGAAATTGACAATAACAGATCAGCTTTAGGCTAAACAAAGGTGGTCACCAAATGGAGTAGTTCCATGCTCCACCTTACCCGTGTTGTGCATTTCTCCCTTTCCCTTGTGTTGGTCTTAATACCCAAGTAGGACCTACAGAAGTATATCAGGTCAGGCAAACCCAGTTGGGGACATGTCCAGAAGAAAAGAAAAAAAAAAAGAAAAAAAGTTTGCTGATAAGTATTGGCTCATTTTGAAAATACTTGTTTTCTAGGTATCAGTTGGTAGCATCGCTAGTGCAAATAACAGGAAGAAAACTGCAATACACAGTTGGAAACAAAGGGCAAGAACATGGCCATTGGTGGCTGTCTAATATGACTGTATCTTTACTTTTGCGGCGGGTGTGCTTTGGGTTTTTTTGTTAAGTTCTGGGCATGCTTGGTAGATCCAGCTTCTCAGAAATACTCCATCTAGATTCTGGATTCCACTGGATCCTTAGCAGGACCTAGCTATCTAGATGCACAAACCACAACAGTACTGGCCATGTACAAGAGAATGAATTTCGTATTTTATTTACACATACATACACACACACATATATATACACATAGTTAAACATATCAAGTTCTGTGGTGGGCATCTAAATCCTGTTTTAGGCATTTTCTACTGGTTCCACATATAGAGCTGTTAATTAATTGAAAACTCCTAGTCAGGAAGTGTGAGGAACTCCAAGTCAGATTCTAAAGTGCCAAGTACAATAAGATTTCAAAATGAATGTTACACACATATAGCAAAAACAGGGGAATTTTAAGTAAAATAGGGTATCACTATGCATGCTGTAAGAGTGCATCACATGCCACCTCAGGTCAAAAAATCTACTAATTCAAGAGAATGCTTATGCTGTGCCACTAAATGCACACCTTTTTCCATATGTTTTAAGAAGATAAGCAATGTTAAGCAGATATGCATCCACTAACGAAAAATATCCAGGTCACTTAAAAGAATGAAAGATGATTCTGATATTTTTAATAAATAAAGCTGAAAAATAATCCTACAACGTAAGAACGAACATGAGAGTTCTATAGAATCTACCATACTACTTTTAAATCAGTATTTGTATTTTTGCTTTTACAGAGGACCTTAACTCTTAAACATACAAAATATTCAGGCATTCATGTACTTTTCAATAAAAGACACTCATTTACTTGCTTGTTTATAAATATTCAAGACTCACTTTGCTGTTCCAACATTTTGCATCTTCCTGGATTTCTGCTTTTTGCTTCACTAACTCCTCAAGGTGTTTTTCATCCTTTATAATCTTCTCCTCTGTTTCTTTTAACTTCATACAGTATTCGGTCCAAATAAATTCAGAATGCTTTAACTCATTCCTAATAGAAATACACACAAAGTGAATCCATCTATTTGGAAATATTCCAAGGTAGTCCCTCTCCATTAAAGGAAAATGTAAAGCAGATATGAATTAGTAAAGATTTATTTTGATTCTCTACCACGTTTCTTGAACAGGTATGCATGAGAGAATTTCAAAATATCTACCCTGGCAGGTTCATGCAATTTCAGCCAGATATCAATCTACTCATGCTACCAGTTCACTTGCACTTAAACAGCCTGCCAACATTAAAACTTCTAATTGGACCTCTGAACAGGTATTGCTGTAGCTAAGCAGAAGACTTTGTTTCATGCCTCACACGTTAATTAAATAAAATAGGAGTCAACTTCTTTCTCTGCTAGTGACTGAATCTAGTTCAGAACCATCTTCACTTAATCCACTGCACTGTCATCTTGTGGACAAATGTCATTTGTGAAGTAAATTTTTTACTGACATCAATTCCTCATGTAAAAAGGAAATTGCAGACAGTAGAAAAGGACAAAGGAGGGGATAAGGACTTTACTTTCACTCTGAATAGCGGATTTATCAGCATTATGAAAGGAAAACTGGCCATAATTACAGAAGGAGATAATAATAACTACAATTGTCAGGAAAACACTCCCATGAGACACTGTTAGGCCTCATTACAGACTGTGCACAGGCCTTTTGTTACAGTCGTGTATGAGAATGGATTTGGTGAAAGGCAGAAGAAATAGAGGGACATCAGGTTAAATTTTTACAATGACTGCTTGTGCTTGTCCATTATTATTTTTATTATTTTTTCAGCAGGCAGAAAAGAGGAGTTTCCTGCATGCTCCCCAGAGAACTATCTTGGTCAATAACACATTCCAAAGTATGCCTTAAATGGAAAAATAAATCCACTGCAGCAGAACTAAGACCAACAGTGGTTAAATTTTAGAGACATCTACTGCATTAGAACCCAAATAAAACCTCCACAAGTTTTGCATACTTAAACACAGTAAAACAACAGAAAATAATAATGAAGAGACTTCATGACTAATTCAAGAGCCATTCCTACAAGATGATTTGATAAACATTCTTCCTTTATTTGCTTCCAACATTTACATCTAGTGATGGAGAAAAGACTTATCTTGCAAAGTCACATTCCAAATGTCACATATATGTAACATTGCCATGAAATGTAACACTTTGAACACCTCTACTTTCTTAGGCCCCACCACCCATGAAATAAACATATAAATGATATTTGGAATTATTCTAAGGACAGACACATAACAGGTATAGACTGTGGTGGTCTTCTCATATTACCTATTGGCTACAACTTTCTGAGCAGAATCTCATGGAAAAATACAGTACTACCAGCCACAGTGAATATATGTAAAAATAACAGAGTGTGCTGTGTGATGTACCCTAGCCTCAGTTTCATGCAATCTTCATCATTTTCTCAGTGATGGCACTGAACATAAAGAAAAGAGTATCAACTGCAGAACAGTCTTTCAAGTCTGTGCCATCACAAGCGTGTCTTTCTCAAACCTATCAATACCACAGGTTATTCTAGTCTTCCTCAGACGGTAGCTGAAGGGTCTACTTCCTCTGTAATGTACATATGACTTTAATCACCAGTTTAATAAATGGCTGGGGGAGAAAAAGACACAGTGGACCAAAAAAAAATTAATTTCTTCACTGAGGGGCAGAAAAAAGTCTCTACTTGACTTTTTCCTGTAAATGCTGATATTTCTAAAAACACTTGCATCATTAGCATTTTTAATTTAATTTACATTCACACAAGCAAAACAGGTTGCAAGGTGCACAACAGTCTACATCACTGTCATGTGGTATGAACAGCAAATCACTTAAGTAGGTGAAACAGAAAACACACATGGTATATTTGTAAAAGTATAGAAGATGAATTTCCAGTATTAGTTATCTATTGCCATTATGATGGGGATTTTACTTATATTATCACTTGTTTCAGAAGAAGAAAGAGTTCCTCTAAAGCAATTTTAATGCATCTCAGAACAAACACTTGTAACAGGAAAACATCACACTTTCTTTCTTGCACATGAAACAAACTCAAGAGCCTTGATTTCCACCAAGACTACAAAAACAAAACAGGAAAACTGCCCACATTGACCTACAGCTGCTAAGCAAGCCAACAGCTGCGACACAGAACTCTAAAGCGAACTAAACAAAATCCTGCATAAAATACTATTAAAGAGTGAAGTAGTCAGAAGGTGAGACGAAAAATTTTAACAAGAATGAAAAAATGCAGAAGTAAGATTAAGCAATCAATTCTCATTGAAAGAATAGGTGAACAGCACAGTATCTCAAAATCCCATATTGTTGCTTTGATATATTTAAAAATTATCTGAAAGGGCAAGGAGTAGTGAAATTAAGAGTCTGCATATAATGTGATTACAATAGGCAAGGCCAAAAAGAACTAAGAAACTTGAGAAAAATTTCAAGACAAACTAAGTAACTGGGGAACACAACAGCACGTACCATTTAGTGTCCAAACTCAAAAGAAGTATAAGATCAGAGAGATTAAGTACACCTTAAAATTCTAAATTAACTGTATCAAATCAAGAAAGACATATATGTATTTCCACAAACACTCAGAAAGTCTACTCAACGTTTAGCACAGTTAAAGAAGCTAATAAGGTGTTAGATTAAGTAAGAAATAGGATGAAAAATATTAGAATAAAAAAATGAGAGTAAGACGTCCCTGTCAGAGTCATTGAGATGGCTTAATTTGGAATACTGTTTGCATTCCCTTTCAACCCATTTCAGAAAAGTATATTACAGAAGTGAGGAGGAGTCAGAGGACATCCTGGAAAGGTCATAAAATACAGAAGTCTTCTGAAAGCACATTGAAAATAATCAAAGTTGCTTTAGAAAACAGGAAAAAGGAACAAAGTAAAAATCCAAAGTTATAGAGGGTATAGGCTAGTGAAGAAGGATCAAAATACACAGCAACATTTATCATCACATACATCTTCAGGCTTAGATTCCCGAACTACAGCAATTTGCCTAAAAGAGGACAATAACAAATCGTGGCTTATCACACTTCGTAAATATGAATTGATAAGGAATAACATTTAATAGTAGGTATATGCTGGAATAGTAAAAAATAAAACAAAAAAATTAATGAAAAGTGAAATCATATACTTTTAACATTATTTATTCTGGTATTACATGATAAAATCACCTCCAGCAATGGATCACTATAACCGTTGCTAACAACACTTCCCAGCAGCTGGTAACTCAGACAAGTTGACAGAACATTAAACAGGCCAGTGAAACACTAAACTGATTTGCGGAGTATCTGAATACATAGTAATAAATCACACTACATTTTTGGTAATACTTCTTACTCAGGACCTGATCTTTCCCATAATTAAAATCAACATGAGGTTTGCAATGAACTTAACCAGTTACAGAATCAGGACCCATGCTGCCTGATTTCTCTCAGCTGGAATCCACACTGGAGCTAATGAGCATTTGATCAGATCATCTCTATACATGTATTTAATCTATAATTAAAATTCCAAACATTGTGAGAACATTGTGAAGCTTGCATTCACAGGCTCATATCCATCAAAAGTATTAACTCCTAGTCTCACACACCTTTTCCTTTGTTTAGACACACGTAGCGACTGTAATTGGAGAATCATATGGTAATTTCCAGAAGTCACTCCAGGTTTGACAAGTGTTGGTATTACAGAATTCTGGTCTCAGGTTTTGTATAATAAAATACTTGGGGTTTAGCTATATTTCTGACTACAATTTTAAATTTCATATACTACTATTCTTTCCAGATTGCAAACTAGGCTCTAAAATGAAAAAAGTTAAGCTTTAGTTAACTAAACATAAACATGTTGTCTGTGAATCATTTTAATCTCAGAGGTAATAAAATATAATTAGCATAAATACCTCTAAATATAGTGTCAAAATTACTCTGAACTCAAGAAAAACAAGACCAAGAAATGAATTGTAAAGGTTGGAATCAAAAAAGGAAAAAGTCAAACATGCTGACAAAAGAAACAAGTCAGAGACACTTATTTCTCCAGTATTGTTAAGCTATCCCTCTTAAAGAAAAATATTTTTTTTATCCTACCCTGACTCATCCTCACTGAGACATAGACAGTTTGGATCTCATTACAAGTGTACAGGTACTTTATGAGCGCAAGACTGGAACTTCTCCAGCAGCAATGCCATTTGAGTAAATGTACGCTACGCAGTATGCCTCTTGCTCCCATGTTAAAGTATAAACATATTACAGATCAGCTATGATCCTTATTTAATTCTGCAGTTTAGCGCCAACCGCAAAGAGATCCACAGTGATATGGTATCTTAAAGAAACAGGATTATTGCATCTAAGTAACTTCCTTTCTTCAAGAATGTGTCAGTAAGGTTTCTGCTCTAGCTGACTAGCAAGCACAGATCTCCCTGGATAGCAGACATCAAAAGCACCAGTCATATTAGCCAAAGTAATGATTTCCTGAGGTTGAGATCTACCCCAAAATACACTCTAAGAGTGCTCTGTTTTGCAAAAGTCAGTGTTACTTTGTGCTGCAGGCTTAACAACTTCTAAGATTCTGAGGTAGTCAGTGAGTACTCCTTCTGTGGGACTGAAGAAGGTGTTTCAAGTTCTTTAGCACTAATCAGTTTTTGAAATAAAGTTGCTGAGATGCTCTTATAATCTAAAGAAACTGGAAACGATACAACCAACCCCCACTATTTCCATCGGGTGCAGCTCTTTACCATGGCCTACTGAGCACCATAAACACTAAGCAAAACTAATTGCAATTATTTCTTGAACAAACAAAGGAAAATCTGAAACCAAGAGAAAACAGCTAGAGCAGTTATGACCTCTTCTTTAAGTCCCTCTGAGAGTGGGTCCCTTCACAGAGGTGGCCAAAATACCTTATTCACAAATTCTACTGTGTGCCTTGTTTTACTCTGTCATATATTACTAAAACAGTTTACATAAAGGCTAAGAAGTATAACAATTCTTCCTATTTGGTACCTCAAACAAAAAGGTCACTCGCAGTACCCTAAACTCTCACAACTACTCCGTCATTTGAGGACTTGACATTGGCCTTTGTATAGACAAGCCTACAAAAGACATTTCACTGAAAGAATGCAGTAATTACAGTGGGCTTCTGTGTAAATATACTACTGGTTTTGGCTGCAAGAGAGTTAATTTTCTTCATAGTAGCTTGTGTGGTGCTATGTTTTGGATTTGTACTGGAAACAGTCTTGATAACACAGGGACGTTTTAGCTGTTGCTGAGCAGTGCTTACAGGGTCAAGGCCTTTTTTGCTCCTCAGGCTGCCCCAACAGCGAGCAGGCTGGGGGTGCACAAAAAGTTGGGAGGGGACACAGCTGGGTCTGCTAACCCCAACCGACCAAAGCGATATTCCATACCACAGGACATCACTCGTAGCAATAAAAGCTGTGCATGGAGGAAGGAAGAAGGGGGTCATTCGTTCGGAGTTATGGTGTTTGTCTTCCCAAGTAACCATCACACGTGATGGAGTCCTACCTTCGGGGAGATGGCTGACCTGCCTGATGATCAGAAGTAGTGAATAAAATCCTTACTTCGCTTTGCTTACATGTGCAGCTTTTGCTTTACCTATTAAACTGTCCTAATCTCAAACTACAAGTTTTGTCCCTTTTACGCTTCTGATTCTCCACCCCATCCTGCCTGGGGGGAGTGAGAGAGCAGTTGTATGAGGCTCACCTGCCAACTGGGGTTAACCCACAACAATAAGCTACTCACAACCGCTTACTTTTCTGTCTTTTTAGAAAGTCTGGCAGTGTGCTGCTGGCCTGCAAACATGCAAAATCACAAAGTTTATTTCTGCTAGTAACAATTTCTAGAGTTTGATGTTGTCTTGACAAAGATGGGTTGATATGTGGCGTAAGATTCTTAGATATTCTTAGATACAGATGAGAATCATCTTTGGTAAATAGCCTTTCATGGAGCAGAAGTGAGTAACAGCTCTTACATATATTACACCTCTGCCTATGCAAAGAGTAG
>NW_009648545.1:130509-150244 GCF_000708025.1 Charadrius vociferus | reverse complement strand
TAGCATTCTAAAATCACCTGGTTATCTAGCAGACACAGATGGCCCATCTCTTTGAGGGACCTAAGGCAACTGCCAGGAACTTTGTGAAGTCTAAATTCCACTGTTAGTCTAATAAACATAATCCTCCTCTGCAAATGATCTGGGAGTATTTTGTGTTCACAGTACCTCTGCGAGCTGAATGGATCAGTGTATGGAAACAGATATCCTGCAGTAAGAGAACTGCAGTGTCTTAATTCTGAAGGGACAGAATGATTGTAAAAGAGATGTGGAACTACCTTGACATGAAACATGGATCTTTAGATAACAGACACCCTTGTAAAGCTCTCATTTCTTTAAAAATTAAGAAATCTACACCTACTGAAAAGAGGTTACCAAAGACATGAGTTTGCACGTACATAGCACAACTTGAATTATGGAACTGGCACAGAAATTTCTAGTGAATCTCGGTAGTCCTAAATGAATAGGATGGATCAAATTTGATGACTTACTACAAAATGTATACACTCTATAATTGCCATGCACAGTTTTTAAATACCTGACATTTGAAAAACAGTTGCTGTCACATGACCACAGTACAGAAATATCTGTTACCGCTACTAAGGTTATCTCAAAAATTTACTGATGTCTTTCAATTATGCCTCTAAGCTTTCCTCATCTCGAGTGAAAAGAGCCACTATGTCACGTGCTACTTTGCCATAAAACCTGGCAACTAGCCATAGGCATGTACAGCAAAGTCGAGTGCAACCTCCTACCACACATGAAAGTAGGTGGTATTCTTGGTTTTTGGCACAGTTATTCTTGGTGCTGACTCTTTGTATGTTCAGCAACAGAAAGGAGAGATTACTGGCCATTAGTGTTGTCCTACTGTTACTATAGCTCTGCTTTATAATTCAGTTGTTAATAACCTGACAAGAGGTTACAGTGAGGAAACTGCTACCTAAGTCACTGCCATACAGAAGCTACCTTGCAATCCAATAAAGTTATAGTAATTTTGTTTGTTTGCTAAATAGAAGAAAGACAAGGTACTCTGGTAAGTTCTAAAGTATGTGTTGCTGGCTAGACTTGTTCTGGTTAACATGCAAGTTCAAAATGAATTATAACCATGGTACTACGATAAGTGCTCATGTTCAATGCAAGTAATTTGTGCAGTCAATAAGAATGATATCAAAAAGTTCTGTCAAAGGGATTAAAAATTCGTAAGTAAGTACAATAAGGTAAAAATGGCATGCATTAGGAGTCAATTCATGGAACTTAGAATTTGGGTATGTTTCTGGACATCATCCCTTCCTTATTCTGCTAATGCAAGCTAAGACAAACAAGGGAAACACTTCTTTCATATATAAACTGACTAATTTTAATTTTACAAAAATCAGAATTTAAAACTATTTCTAAAAGCAAATTTTCAATGGTTTGATTGTCACTATGAAAACTAACAAGACATAATGCCATACTGAATAGCTCTTACTTGTATTGACTCAGTAGCATCTCAGCACATTTCATTTCCTCATACATAGATTTTATCTTCCTGTCAGATTCTTCATCAATTCTTTTTGTTGTCTTTTGGATTTCCATGAGCTCACAATGAACATCACTGTATATTTTTGATGCCTGAGTAAATAAAACAAGTTTTCTGAAAGACGTTATATAAAAATCATACATAATGTTTAAAATAAAAAATAATTTCAAAATTTGTCTGATTCTTTGTAGTTTAAAAACTGAAGTTTAAAGTTGAAGTAGTACTTTGTGATGTCATACAAGTTAACAACAAATTCTGCATGGTCTGCAAGAGATACAATCCTACCAAAAGATAACAGAATGTGCTATTTTGCATATTTTAGACTGCGTGACATAAACAAATGTTAGCAAGAGTGCTTTCATTCTGTTACAAAACTTTGAAGTTGTTGTGAAAAGGTGGCTACTTCTATGGGAAGATAGTGACCTCTGGAGCAGAAAGAAAGAAATAATGTTGAAAGAAGCCACTGAGGTTTCATTCAGTAATCTGACAGAATCATTACTTAAACATCTCCTAGAAGATGTGCAAGCCCTGCAGTCACCTACATAAAAGAGGGGCCTGAGACAATGCAGACAATGAACACAATTTTCAATGCTATAAATAGTATTGGGACAGTTAGTTCCTAACAACCCTCAAACACAGATATGCACGTCTACTGTCTCTGCTTTTTTAAATGAATACAAATATAAACAAATAACATGATATAAAATGTTTATTATAATCTAGCACTTCACAGCTCAAACTCGTTCTCTGGATATTAAAAGCTAGAGCTTCAAAATGAAATAACTGTTTAATTGCAAAGAAAATTAAGTATCTGCTGCTTTTTTAAGGTCATGGGAGGAAAATAAAATATTTTGTTTCAACAAAATTTGTAATTGTCAGATAAAGTATTTATGACTTTTATTGTGCTCTAATTAATACGCTCTTTGTTACTTAGATTTTAATAAGTTACAGTAACATCAAATCTACCTTTTTATGATATGTAGTGTCACTTTTTGGAATGAAAGAAAAAAGGACCTCTGAAAAAAAGTATTTATTTAAAATAGTCTTTAGAAAAAAAACCATTTTAAGTCTACTTCCTGAGTTGTAGTTTAGTACACCTCAATATTTTAACTTCATACAATATATTCTAAGACATTAACAGGAAAAAAGGATACAAAATAAAACCCCAAAAAACCAACTTGATTTTTAATTAGCCAGTATTTTGAACATATCTCATACAATGGTAGAACTGTGAGCTATTTCATAGATCAGAACTAATTCATTATAATTCTCAAATTATTTGTGTAATTGGCAATTAACTTTTTAATTTTAGAAGTATTTTGACATGACTGTTGAGTCCTCAAAATGTGAGAAGTTCAAAACAAAAGAAATTAAAATAAACAATATCTATTAAGACTCGCCTACAAAAGACCATTTTTAGACTGCAAGTGCCTTGAAAAAGATTAATCTCTAGATCTGTATTTAAAAATTACTATAGAAAATATATAGAAGACATAATAATTAGTACTAAAATCTGTACTTGAAGTAACAGAGTACCCCTCCCTTTCTAGACATCAATGTTAAGCTACCTACAATTTTGCTAGACTTAGATTATTCAGCCTGACATTATCCACATTAGGCATTTGTTATCAACAAATAAGAAATTATCATCAATATTATTATCCATAAATATTATCAACAAATAAATCTGCAAAAACGTACATCAGCACTTAAAAATAATTAAATCTTACAAACATTTTTGTGATAGCTTCTAACATCTCCATATTCTGCAACAAACACTGGTGTCTGTGAGAAGTCCTTTGAAAACAACCTATACAACTATCAGACACGTGCCTTCAACCTTTCCCGTGAAAAACCCCACATGAAATCAACTTACAAATTTAGAATTACATTCCACATATACTTAAGAGACTTTTATTGAAGGCCAACAGCACCATCCTCCCTGGATTCTGTCCGCACTGAGTACCTCTACATAGCAGAATGGGCACAGAATTCACAGTCTTTGTGTACAGAATTTAAAACAGACTTTGGTACTTCCAAAAGATTGCTGTTCTCTAAAAGTGTATGCAACTATGTAGTGGAAAGGTTCTAAAAGAAACATCTTTATATTGTTTGTATTTACCTTTTCATAAGCTAGTAACACATCCTTCACAGCTTCACCCTCTAGAATCAGCTTTTCTTCCAGCAGAGGGCTGTGTTTCTTCATGAAGTCTATATCCTCCTGAATCTTTCCGTTGACTGTTTCTGTGTTAAGTATTTGGTTTTGTACCTGTCGCAGCTGATGGCTTTTACAATCAAAATGCCATTGTAGCTCCAAGGTATCTTGAACGCACATTTCATATTCTGTTAAAAAGATAATTAGCATAATAAAATGTGAGTATCTGAGTGACACCCTGAATAACTAGTGAGATTAGAAAATATGTGGTCATAATACTAAGACTTGCAAAATTTTGCCATAAACTACTTTGAAGGCCAAAAGAGGACGTAGCTTACAAAAGACAACCAAATATTACATTAACAGTGGAACTGTTTTTAAACTCACACTTGATAATCATAGTATGTAATTCAAGCAAATCTTCAAAGTGAGGAGTGGTTTTGTTTTTATGAAGGAAATTAAAACATTTAGCCTTAAGGCATATCTAGATGAGGCTATTGTAACACAAGAACAGCTCTCCTGAGCTTCCTAGTCTCCAGCAACAGATATATGTGATGCAGAGAAAAAACAGGGCAAGTATAAATCCCATATCCTCTTAACAAGCAACTATTTTCAGTTCAGGGACACTTCCTGAACTAAATGTGGGTTCAAGAAAGCTAAACTAAAGATACAAACTCAAAGCCAACAAACAAAACATATTCATGTTGCCACACAGAAGTATGTCAGTCTTAGTTCAGTTTGCTGCATTTACTTTTCTGACTTTGGCATAAATTTCCAAGGTCTTTACAAGAAAATATGTGACTAGATCACTGCTTGCTGAATGACAGCATATATTTTATTTTGCCCAGGGAAAAAAAAAAAAGCTTATTAGAGATGGTGTCCTGCAGCAGCTGATGTTCTATATGGAAAAATTACTGGTATGAAACTAGGTAAAGTAAAGTGAGATATCAGATCAGAAAAAAAATCAGAAAATGTCTCAAGAGCAGTAAACTTTGCCATAAATTGGAGAGAGAGAAGCACATTTTACTGAGGAAAAAAAGGTTCTCTAGTTCTGAGAAGTGGTTGTGGAATATTCAATGCAATCCCTTAACAGTCGTTAATTTTTGCTGTGTTAACAAGACATAAATCACAAATTTACAAAATTGCTACTAAAAGTTAAAGAGACATTGTATGAATAAGTGGCTTTTCTACATCATACAAAGCAATACCTAACAGATGAATAAAATGTGGTTTACATTGGATTTTTGTTATATTTCAGAGAAGGTGTTTTCTGAAAGATACGTTATGTTACTGAAATTACCCAAGTGTGCTACAGGACATAGATGCAGCAGGAGCTAGTAATAATGGAAATCAAGGAAAGTCTGAAGAAGTAACAGGATTCAGTGTCTACTCTGAATGGGTCATGCAAACTCTTAATTAAGAATCTCCTGGGTTTGTAATACTTAGATTAGGGATAATTATAAACATCCCTGAGGGTCTTTTCCCTTTATCCTTAATTTCATTTTAGTATAATTTTTGTCTTATAGATAATGCTATGAAAAGTCATAATCCTGAAAATTAAAAATTTACTCCCAGGACGCAACGTCATACTGACATAGTTCACTGATAAATCAAGGGAGAAGAGGTGGTTAATTTTCACAGCCAAACTTCATGCTGGTTTATTTTACCTTTTTAAAAAAAAAATACCGTGTCATTGCATATATTAACAGAATCGAAAATGTGTTAATTATATTCCACTATTCCAAACTTCTGATATTTATAGAGAATGCTAAACAGTAAAGTAAAAGCAACAGGAATGTCTAGCAACATGCAAAAATGATTTACAGCTTCATCATTATAGGTAAGTACATCAAAAAGTAAAAAGTAACATCTCTGAAACTCTTTGACCTTTCCATTGCCACAGGATTTTCTCCTGAAAGCAGTTTCTAACCTATCAGTGAATTTTGATTCTGATTCTTTATTCCATCTCCTCCTCTGTTTTCAGGGCATCATAAATTGTTTTTCAGAAGCAACTGCTTTTAAGGAAAGCAAACTGGTAACACCTTAACACAGGTTTCTAGTTTCCAAGTCAAGAGTTAACCATTGGCTAAAATAAACAAAGAAACAAACAAACATACATTGTTTTCATATATTGTTAGGGATGTGTACTATTTCACATTTCACCTTCCTAAGGTGGGTGGGGAGAAAAAGCATTTTGGACTAAATGACTCCTGCCTTGCCTCCATTATACACTGCTTTTCACTCAGTGTTTACCCATCAGTAAACACAGTTATGGAAGACTCTTGCATTATCACCACACTCTGGATTGGAAATCATTTGTCAAAGACCTCAGAATGATATGCACCAGAATATGCACTAGAGCACCAACTGTGATTTCACATTCAAGAACCTACTGTTAAAAATTCCACAACTTTTCCGTAAGTGCAGGTTCAGATGGTACCTGCTTCTGACTGTGAGTCAGAAGACGAGCAGCAAACAGCTACTATGTAGCTGCTTTCTTTTTTTCTTTATTTCTATTGTGTAGATGTCAGTTCATCACAAAAACAAATAGTAAATGTCCTTAGAATCTGGGATTTCAAGGAAACCTATCAATGGTTATGTCAAACAACTCCTACTACATATCTAAGTACTTTATTCAAGCTTATCAAGTTTTCTCAAAAAAAAAAAAAATCATTGGTGGTTTAATCTATGGTTTAACTCAAAAGCATTGTTTTATAATTCTGTTTCAGTTTCTCATTCCTTGCCCCAAACTGAGTATTTATTATCATCTTAAGAGTGTCTTGTCTACTCTTATGCTATTTCTCAAACAATGCTGAACATTACACAGTACTTTCCATACTTTTTTCCAGATATATATTCAAACATACCAAATTCAGAAGAGTAAATACTGTACACCTATTACAGTAAACACAACCACAGTCATATCATAATTCTTATTCTTGGTAATGAGCTGACTGAAAAATAACAAATATTCTTAGTTTCAATACCAATACCTTTTTGAACAGCTGCAGGGAGCTGCTGAAGCCTCCAAAGTGACATACAATTGATTTTCATGCCAAGCTTTTTGCTTCGCTGTTTCTCCAACTCCAAAGCTTTTTCTGCCTCCTCACGATCAGCCTCCAGCCGCTTAATTAGCTCAGTAACTTCCAATAGTAGAGCCTCTGTTTCCTGCTTCAAGGTTAATGTCTTGCCGTCTTTAAAAATACATTAAAAATATTTTTATGAAAGCTTAATTATATGGCTTTTATTTGAGATTCATTCTCAACACAAAGTTGGCCTGTTCACATGTATCACAGTAAGAACAATTGATTACAATGCTGTCTTTAAAAATACATTATAATTATTTCTTATGAAAGCTTAAACATACACTCGTTATTCCAGCTTCTTTCTCAATATAAAGCTAGCCTCTTCATATCTATCAAGGCAAGCACAACTGGTTACAAACAAAACTTTTATGTTCAACGGCATTTTGCTCCAGCTTATTTCCAATGCAGAATGCAACAAAAATTTGTTAATATAGATGGTACAAAATTTTAATCTTTGCCTCATTGCTTGGATAAGTAATCATCCAAATAATAGTACAAGTTCCTAATCATCTCAATTTTTTAAAGAATACTTATTTCATTTTATTTTCCTAAGTATAAATGACTTCATTAAAGTCTTTGGAGTTCTAAGAATACTCAGCATAACATCTCAACAGCACTGTTTTATTCGTGATACGCACGAATCATCATTTCATTCTGTGAAATTTGACTATTGAATATGCCTCAGTTATTAGTTTCGATAAAAGATCCTTTGAGATCATCCTCCATGGTCCTGATGTATAAAAAATGGGAATTATATAGGCTACAGAGTTTACAACGTTTCTATTGTGATTAAAAACTGCAAGCATTGAAAAGGACAACTACTTAAAATCCGGAGTGAAATTTTGGCTTCACTGCTATAAAAGAAATTCTGTCACACAATTTACTGCAGACAGTAAATTGTCACATTATCTTAAAAAAATTCCACACAATCTCTTTAATATTTAAAATTTAATTCAAAAATACAAAATCTGAGTAAAGATGCAAATGGTAAAAAACAGAACTCTACATTGGGAGTATATTATTAATACCCTGTAATACCGATGCAGTTATTTGTTTTACAGAAACTAAATGAAAAAAACACCTTAGAATTTCCAACAACTAACCTAACTAGTTCCGCTGGTTCAAATCCTAGATAGGTTAAAATACAGTATGAATCTAAATACAGAAAGGTAAGCTACCTTCTTGCAAGCAGGATGATGTAATAGTACTTAATATAACATTTAAAATGTATGTGTCTTTCAGCTTATCACATGATACACAGAGGTTTCAAAGGATACTCACTTCATTTACATAAGACATAGAGCAGGCAACAAGCAATTATGACTACAAATGCAAAGCATATATTAAACAAGTAACTTTTACCACTCAGACTGGGTAATTATGAAATATTTTTACCTTCACAAGATACATCAGCTTCTTTAAAATCCAACTTAGTGGATAACGATAACCATGTATCTTGAACAGATTCAGCACCAACCTGTTCTGTTATCCTGTAGATAAAAAGCACTGTCACTAAAAAATTTTAGATGGAATTTAAATCAGCATTATTAAGTAAATATTACTTTAACGAAATCAAAATTTCCTTTCTTGAATCTCATACATTTAAATACTGGCTAGTTAAATGGAATAATTGTTAAAAAACACTGCAAGTGATACATAAGAATTATTAATTGTGTTATTCTCATATAAGTGCTTTTCTCATATTTCTTTACAGAAACACAAGAAACAGATCTCTTTACATCTTGTACATACACAGATCTTCAATTTTTGTCCTTGTATCCAAGGATGTGCCAAAGAGAAACTGTTGTAGAAAAGCTGTTCCTCTTTCCAAGTTCTGAATATACAGGAGCAATATATGCTATACTTTCCAGGCTCTTGTTAAGTGGCAGAAGCATTTACTGCTGTATTTGTGCAGACACAGATACATTGCTGCTGCAGGCCAGATGTAGTTTCAGTTTTATCAGTTGAAGGAAAGTCACCACTTGAGGGTCAATAATGAAGAAAAAAGATTTTTAGAGGTATGAAAGAAAAAAGATCAAGGCACAAGGCTTAATCAGTTTCCAACAGAAAAGCTTTTGCAATCTGGGAGACTCAAAAGTAGACACGAGGAGGGCTTTGTTCAAATGAGATTAGGACAAATTTAACCTGCAAGTGAGAAGGTGAAAGAAGTAACACAAGCAGTCAAAGAAGAACACAAGCAAACCATAGCCCGCATGTGAACTTAGGAGGCTCATTAGCCTACTGCAGCTGAGAACAAGGGGAGGAAGGATGATCAGCCTCTTCAGCCCACATGTGCGACTTGAAGAGCACATACAGGTTCTTCATATGCAACTAAGATGAAATGAAATCTGTTGTAGCAGCGTTACATCACACATACATGCATAATGTGAATACACACAGGAACTCCACAAAAAAGTACCTTTTCCATGAAGAAATAACAGAAAAAAACCCTATGCCAAAAACAGACCAAAAGAAATACTACTGAAGCCTTCCTAGATCAATGGAAAATACATCTAAATTACAGGGAAAGGATCGAAAAATTCTGTGCAATAATGGAACATAGTAAGATGTTCCACAGTAAGTGGAACATACATAGTAAGATGTAAGACAGGAAAACTTGGACCTGGTGATGGTAGAGATATCAAATTAGATACAGAAGCAGGAGTTTCATAAACAGGAGTTGGAAAAGTAGGCAAACGCAAAATAACTCAACAGGCATGTCTGACATGAAGGAAAAATATACAGAGAAATACAAGCTTTGTTGAGTGAAACCACCAGGACAACAAGCTCAGAGCATGAGATACATTCTCCTCTTCAAACTCCTCTTTTCATCTTTGTAACTAGAACTACATCATAAAGTAGCTTACATCATGAACAATCTAAAGTCACACATTCAGACATATTTTGAATACTTTCTGAGTACTTGGCTTTGAAATACACTTGTATTGTATTGTATTGTATCCTAGGTTAGGAAAAGTCTGAGTTCTTTAGCGCATTTCAAAATACATGCAGCCAGTACGTAAAATTTGGAAAAAACCTGCATGAGCTTTATGCGTTAAAATTACATTTTATATTTAATACCTTTAACAACTCTGTATATATTCTAGATATCCCCAGTCCAAACATATCTAGAAAAGACAATTCTTCAACTTTTTATTTTTAATTTAGGAATTATGTTCTGTTTTGATTTTAACAAGCATCCTCTCTTGCTCTCTAACTTTAAAGATACATAGTTGCCAACACTATAGTGTGATTCAAGGCAATTTTTTCACCCAAACTCAAAAAAGTTTTTTGAACTAAACATAAGTAGCTGGCAAACTACACTGAAAACACAAAAATTATGCATTTAGTAAGAACATTAACAGTACGCAGTATAGGAAAAGCAGAAAAGAAAAAAATGAAAATAATCTTGGGGTTTTCCCCATCTTATTACAGCATGTGATGAAGCAATGGCCATTTCATTCAAACTTTTTTCCTACCCCCTTTTTTAATTACTCGTCCTCTCCCTGTGCCTAGCCAAGCTGAAATGAGAATAAATTTGACCCTCTATGCAAATTCAGAAAATTGTACACAGTATTTAGAGAACTTCATCAAGATCAGAGTAAATATGCGGGAACATTCAGAATGCTTACAACTTAAAGCAATGAGGGCTTAAAATAAGGAACCTTACTCATTACTGGTGCAATTGGCACAATTTCAGAAGTACCAGTAACTGAACAATTGTTACCAACAGAAATTGATCACTTAAGTGAGTCCTGTGACCTGCGATCACCTTGAATCTTTGAAAATTAAACACTGAGTAGGAAAGCTAAGAGAAATTCTCCATAAACACTTTTGGTCTTCTGAAGCAATTAGATCCTGCAGACACCAAGAATGCTTCTTTTAGGCGCATTATGCGTTACAGAAGAACCTGGTTCACAGAGCAGGCTTTATAACCAGAATAATATCTCATCAAATAATTACCTGACATTAAAACAAGTGCATTATTTTGTACGATTTTTTATGTATGATTCTTACCATGGTATTTTCTCCTCCTTAAACACATAACCATACTGCAAAAGCAAAACATAAACTCCATTATACATCTCAGATGTTATACACTTCTGTTTCCTAACAAAAAGTGTAATAGGTCACTGAATTTAGTATCATAGGAGGATCTAATAAGTGTACATACAGATGAATGCTTTCTAATATTTTAAAATAATTACGAAGTTTTTTAATTCCTAAAAACTATGCATCTCCAAATGGTTGGTAATAAATCCCAGCTTTGGTACATATATATCACGTATTACTCAATTTTGTAGAACTTTTTTTAAAAATCCCTTAATATTGTTAATTCTATTTTCCACCTTAACCTCTGCACTTTGTTTTTAATCTCAGAACTACAGCAGAAATTCTTTCTGAACTTCACATGCTTTTTCTTCATTAGGGCTATGTCTACAACAGTAAATTAAACGCTGCCAGGGAAGTTTTCTGGGCCAAACAACTTTATCACCTATACCATTAAACAGTTACTAAATCGTACTGGTACAGCCCACAGTAAGGGACATTACCACATTCACAAACCACTCCCAAACTGTTTTCAAGCACAGTTCAGGAACTGAAAAGGGTCAAGGACCATTCCTCAAGAGCAGTGCACATAATGTCTATTCTGTTTTGGAGGGTAAAAATTTAACAGTATGATTGTAAGGTTTTCTATGTCAACTGGACACACTGCTGGTAATATTAAACTTACGAGCAGAGGTGTAAATAAATTAATATATAGACAAGTCATTTCAGTATATATGCCAAATTTTGATTTTTAAGAGCATTAATGAGCTAACATTAAATGAATAAACATCTGGATGTGTCAATGCTTATCCATCTAATTCACATATATTGATGACAAAATTATGACATTAAAACCATTTAACTATTCTCACATTATTTTAAATAAAGGTGAATGAGGCAATATAAAATTTCCTATCAAATTAATATCGATACTGTAAATCAAGATACAACAGTAGTTCATACACCTTGGATTCTTCTAGTATCTATGCTGCAGTTGCAGAAACCTCCCTGCAGAGTATTTACAGCGTTTGTGGAATACTAATCTAAGATAGTTTTCCGGATGTACTGTTATGATGACATTATTGTCCGTATTGGAGATAAATTATTTAAATATAACTTGTCTGTGCAAGCAGCGATCAGATCTTCTTACTGCAGTGCAGACATATGCAAAAATTATTAACATTTGGAAAACACTTCTCCAGCAAAAGTGAATTATTTAAATAATACTAATCATGTTCTCAAAGAAGTTAATGGGAAGATTTTACTATACTTTAAAACCATATATATTTCTTCATCTACCTACCCATTTTTTTTAGCTTCCCTTTATTCTTGTTTCTATTCACACAGAATCTATATGGGGTAGGAAAACCGTCATGTACTACTAGAGAAAGAACCATAAGATTTTCAGATTCATTTCTCTCAACATATGAGTAAAGAAAATTTTTAATCAATGAATTGTTAAGTACTCAGGAAGAAAAACATTGCTTACTATAAATGACAGAAAATGGCACACAGGTGAATTTTACTATCCAGTCAAGACTAGTATCAAGAACTGTTTTGCAGAAAATTGGTATCATCGAAGCAACTTGACTGTGTATGCATTTGAATCGTTATATATGAATTTACTAATCTTTATGATATATTGATATTACGTTATGATATTGTGGTATATTGATTTTAATAAGATAGTTTGATTTGCCAAAACTGTTAAGTAGATGAAAAACACATTGTGACCCATAAATGAACCCGCTGGGTGCTATTTTAGAGACTACATACAACATGAACTTAAATTTTTATAAAACTCAACATAGTAATCCTGTTTAAAAATATACTTGTTCCTATAAAGATAAAAAGCACTTGGCCATTTTCTACCATATATGTACCTGTTGAAAGCATTTCTCCACCTTTAATTCTAACTCTTGAATGTGATGAATAGCTTTGTTAATACAGGGTACTGGAGTATTTACAAAAGCACAGCTACGCTGCCTTGTGGTGATCCACTTGTTCTTATCTGGAGAAAGAAAGAAAATACAGAAGGTTGCTAATCTTCATTTGTGGGTGTTCTGGATTGAGATAGAACAGAAACATGTATGAAATTTTCTCATACCTGATTTTCTTCCTTTAATTTGGAACTTTGTAAACTTTGGTCTTGGAATTGACTACGAGAATGTAACATCTCCATCTATTACTATGCACACTTTGTGCACAAGATGTTATTACTTTTTGAATACAATCTCAAATACAAGAAGAGAGATTCAAAAATGTTTGAAGAATATGAAGGAATAAATTGAAAGAGATGAGACATGATAAAGTGGGTTAGGGTCAAAATATGCTTTGCTGTAACTAACTGTACATAATTAATCCCAAATGAATTGAGTTTGATGATTATATGCTAGTCCTCAGCAAGGATTTTGTCCAAACAGTAAAATAATATCAGAACCCAAAAAGGCAAAGGTGGCAGGTACTACAGAGATGCCCAGAGCAAAACAGAAAAGGTCACAGGGCCTTAGGGGCAAGCTTAGACTACTCTTATGTATACAATACTTAATTCCAGCAAATGTTTGCTTCAGTTTTATGAAGGGATGAAGCTCCAGAACAAGAGTTCCTATGCTGGGAATTTAAAGCTACATGACATAAATGAACTGTTTCACAAGAACATGCAGATTTCAGTATTATGTTTTCTTTAAAGTTTCTCAGCCTTGTAACCACATAAATAAATGATACCATGGCACACTACTGCATGGTAACTATTTAATTAATACACAGAATGGGAATCTGATTGCAGAGGTCACTAATGAGAGGTGTCAGGAATCAGAACAAGACACTGCAACTTAGTAGTAGAGCTATAAGAAAGTACAAGAAGCTTTCCTACATACGTGAAACATTCATCTAATCATGTTTAGGGGGATACAACGCTTTAATGTGTCTTGCAAGTGATCCAAAAATAACGATAACAGTAATAGGGATTAAACTGTAAAATAGAACCAGACAACCTTCACATACAGTCTATGGATTTGAGTTTTTTTTAAAAAAAGGAATTATCTCTTAATGTCTTAATTAAAGTATGAGCCCAAAACGTTAAAAATCTGTAGGTTACATAAGGCTCTCTTTATCACAAACAGCCTTACTGGAATGGAAAAGATGGTTTGCAAGATTTTTTTTGAAAAGGCAGCCCACTGAAATGGATATCAAAATCTAATCAATCAAAATCACTAATGCAACTAAGAATACCACCATTTAAAAATACATCTGAAATTTTTTAACACCTTTAATAAAAAAAAATTACTCTCTTACTGCAGCAATCATTTGCAGTAAACATGCAGATGTTTATATATGCAAGTCTTCTAACCCTTTTGTAAAAACAAGCTAGAAATACAACTCAATGAGAAAGTGGAATTCTTTACCATTTCCTCAAAATCTAAAAACTAAATTTAAATGAAATACAGCCAATTTTGTTTTCAGATAGAAAACTGAACTATCATTAGAGGATGGAGTGACACCAGTAAGTCAATGACTGACGCTCAAAGTCTCCAAATGCATCCTTTGTATGAAGGTTTTTCAAGCAGCGTGACGTAAGAACCAAGAAAGAGGACTAGTGTTATATATTACAAATACAAAATATAAAATAATTCCTTATCTCTAAAATTTAAGCCCTCCATTAAACTATTTGAAAACTGTATAACAGAAGACATATCTGACTTACCTTGGGATGGCTCATTACTGTCCTTCGAAGAACAGGAAAAAGACTGTGTTTCAAACATTATTGCTGGTAGTACTTTTCAGCCTAATGATTGGAAAAATAATAATACATACATAAAAAAACTTATACACATTTTAAAAATTATTTTCATCAGCAAGAAAGTGAATTCCATCAGTGATGTATCTATAGTATCTTTAAAGGTTAGCAAATCTATTTTTACTTTTCCTACTAAGAGAAAAGCAGCAATTAAAAAGTTGATGGCAGTACAAATCACACAGTGGATCCTATTTAATTAATGAAACTACAGTTAAAAAGTAAATGAAAAACAAGACCGCCAAATTTCAATCTGTGTGGCCCAGCTTTTTAAATTATACAGGTTATTTTGGAGCCTATCATGACAGTGGTAACCAACACTAACTAGAAAAATATGAAAAACAAAACGGATAACCTATGAGATGAATTTTAATTAAGAAACTGTCAATGGAAGGGAGGTCCATAAACCTGTAGTCTGAAACACTGTCGTCTCAACGGAGAGAAGACACATATTAAAGGAAAATAATCTACCTATTTGCATATAAATTTGTAATTCAGATTTACTATGATAAGCAAAACCAACATAATTTATTTATAATTTACATAATTCAGAGAAAGAATACTGGCTGAAAACTTAGGTAGTTAAGCCTCAAGACATCAAGCTGAGGTAATTTACCAAAATATTTTATCATCCTTAAATTTCATACATTTGACAAATAACTGTATTGCCATACAGAGATCCAACTGGACACCTCTTCCTCCCTATCCCCCCGACTTGTGCAACTGGCATATTAGAAGTCCACAGTAAATTGTGGCTTCAAACTACTATCAACCTACAAAAACTGATTAGTAAAAAAGCCCCAACACCTATATTACAGTCTTCAGCAATGTAAAATACTGGAAACAAATATCACATAGATCATAGATTTTAGCATTGCATATTCTTGAAAGTAGTACTATTAAAAAATAGATATATGTTTATTTAAAATTCTCTGAAATGGAAAATAGTTGCCTGAGAGTCCAACGGGATGGACGGACAGAGAAAACAAAGAGCAAGACCAAAATATGCTCTTCACACTCTCCACACCTCAGGTTATTGATCCACCAAACTCCAGCCTGTTCCAAAGAGATGTTAGAAGAATGTAAGTAAGTGTACCAAGCTTGCCAAAAGAAATGCTGAATCCACAGCTGATCTTCTACATGACCTTCCATGCACTGCAATGCCGACAGCATTATTGCTGTGCTACCATAACAAACTAATTGACTTGGAAACTCTGAACAATATCAACAAAACCTTTCAAACTAAAGCTATGGATTTTTTTTTTTTTTTAAATTAAATAAAGTCATAATACATATAACTAAGTTTCAAGTCACCACATTTTCAACTATGCAACTCTCCTTAGGAAATGTATGGCAAATATATTATGTGAGCCATTCTTGATTGTCATTTGCACATTAATACCATTTTTTCCAAAGTTTGGTGGTTTTTTTCAATTTCCTGAAACAATTATTGCCAATGGTAGGACTCAATGTTGTTCAAAGAAATACGCCGATTTGGCAAGCAGGAATTTTAACTATACCTCTGACAGGATGTCAGCTTCTTGGACTCTGCAAAGTGATATTCTACTCTCCTACAGGCAGACCAGATGGACCACATGAGCTCCAACAAGGAGTATAAAAGAATCTGAAACTTGTAGTAAGTCAAAGAAAATAAGTATTGACAGACAGAATAGCTCTAGAGAAAGGAGAAAAAAGGAGAAAAATACTACATATGAAAGGATGAAACCCAGGCAAAAAGCTTAAGAAACAATTCCAATTTGTTGTTGCTTATATAGCCAGTAATACATTCGGAACAAGGTATGAACAGACTATTATCTCATCTGTTGCCCAGAGAGGTTGTTGAGGCCCCATCCCTGGAGGTGTTCAAGGCCAGGCTGGATGTGGCACTGGGCAATCTGGTCTAGTGGGAGGTGTCCCTGTCTATGGCAGGGGGGTTGGAACTCGATGATCTTCAAGGTCCCTTCCAACCTAAACTATTCTATGATTCTATGTGAGCATGTGTTAAGAAACAGGTGAGAGCATCACCTGCCTGATAAGGAATCATATACACAACACAAAGACACTTTCCACTGTACTTAACACCCCACTGGAAAAAAATGTATTGGACAAACCTGCAGTTCATGACAAAACTATCATTTCAATCTTAGACTTCAAAAAAAAATTCATCAGCACATAGTTCATTTAGACTCTGTTGAAAATCTCAAGCCTCAATATACATAAACATTAGACTATTTATTTTTACAGCTGTAGCTATCAAAATACAAATTAAAAAAAAATCTTTTATATTGTCCTATTCAGAAAAAATAAGCCAAATCCAGTGAGTTACCATTCACAATTCTCTAACTATACCTCTGACCTTCAGGGAGTGTCATTCTGCACAAACTGTTTTACAGAATTCAAACTAATTTTCTCAGTCTGACAAAGATAGCCACTATGTTAGCCATATTACTACAGTATAGCTTTTAAAACTCACTGTATGCCACTCCATAAAGAAGGAGAAAAAAACCATTGTGAATCTTTCATCAGGTATGTGTATATATATTTTTATAAAAATATAATTACATCATATATATTATTAAATATGACTAACGCTAAAATAAACACACCATTTTAATTACTTTCTTGGTACTTTAATATAACAAAAATAATTTGTCAGCTGCTAAAAATAAATTTCTAATACCAACATCTCAAATAGAAGAATGAGGAACTAATAAAAATTTTGTTAAAAGAAAATTCCTTGATAATTTTTTTTCAATGAAAGAGATCAGAATCCAGATGTTTGAATGTCTATCCACGTAACATAAGCTAGCACTACTATTTCTCATCATAAATGCTGTTCCCCAGGCAGAGTATTGGGATATTCAAAAATATGCTTCATTAAAAGCTTATTCCGCAACAACGTTTTTCTCATCAACTCCTATGCTTACTTCTTCACCAAAACTCTAATTCGCTATTAAGTAAACTAAGTGCAAATTGAGATTATCTACCTCATAAGCACAATAGATATGGCCAAATCACAGAATAATTTTGTTTAAAAATGTTCTCATTGATTCCTGCTTTGCTGTGACTACGCCATTTGTGTTAGAATTTTTCATCCCCCCCAAAACGCAGTCAGCATAAATAAAAATTATAAATTAATTCATAGTTAAAAGGAGCTAACATTCCATGAACAATCTTCATTTTATTCTACCATTTTCTGACCTCCAAGTGTTAACTTTCTGCAAAGACAGCGTTTTACCATTTGGTTTTAGGGTCCTGGAATTTCTTGCACAATTTCTGCCTGTCCTCAAGTGATGCAGTGAATCCTTTTAAACACTGAAATGCAGCCCAGGTTTACTTCAGAGTACGCAGAAAGGGATTAATGTCCCTGAAATTATTCCCCCAAACTACAATTAGTGCAGATGTTTCAAAATAGTACATAGTGTTGTTTAAATAGCAGTTGGCTGCATTAAAATGTGTTACAGTGACAGGTCTCACACTTGAAAACCAGGCTTCATGTAGAATTTTATAGACTGGCTGATATAAACCACCAACTCTAATACAAAGATTAGAATTATCATTTAAAGCAACAAAAGACGGGAAAAAATCCTTAGGTTCTTTGTTGCATTTTCTTCCTTTCACAGAATCAAGATCCCAAGAACTTGTCCATTACACCAGCCACTTTAAGCTTTAAGAAGGGAATTAAGATCAAATAATGTCTCTCACAAACTTCTAAAGATATCCAAAACTAAAAATATTATAGCTGAGATATTACTACTATAAATACTTGGAATAGTTCTGTATCAAATAAATTTGATCTTTTTCCAGTATTCCACACTCTTGTGGTCCATTCCAGCTAGTCTGCAGCTCAAATAAACTTAATCCCTATTCTTTTTCCACAGATCTTAGTGCAAATATGAACCACAAACAAACCAACCCACAGGCAATTAAACAGGATGAAAAACAAGGACACTGGAAATTTGTAATAGGTAAGGGAATTAAATCCAAGTATTCTGTGCCATAGTCATGAACGATCCACTTTTTGTCTTTCTCTATATATTCTTGAGTTCCACCTTTATGGCACAAATCAGAAAATTTCTACCTACTACTTCTACCAAGTAGTACTGCGAAAATAAATACCTTAAGAGCTGCTCACATTCTGTGACATGGGTTCACACAAAACATAACGATCTCTGACTAAAGGTGCTACCTAATCTACTATTTCAGTGTCCCTCCTCACACATTCCAAGACCAGAAACAAAACAATAGGGGAATTACTATGCTCTTCCTTATTCCTAGGAGATCAAAGAGACCTGACAGTAATAGGAACAATCTCCCTGCTCAAGCAAAAAACTAATTCAGCCAAATTGTTACAAACAAGCAGCCGAAATTTTATTACCATAAGAATCATCCAAATATGTTTTAAAGATGACTACTACCAATGTTCATGCTACTAAGCATGTTAGTTATTTGATCTGTCCCCTTACACGTAATTAAAATATCACGTACTATAGCACAATATTTTTGCATAGATTATTAAGTCTTAAACCTACCATCTTCCATTCTGTTGTATATGTCTAAATGAAATACAGTGAATATTGGTTACCATAGTAACCAAAGAACTGAAGAAATTTAGTTTTGGCATAATTGCTGCATATGTTCATACAAATCACATCTCTTATTCTGCGAATTAGAAAAGACGACACTTTTGAACTCCATTTTTTAAAAATAGAGTAATGAAGAAAAAAAATTACATCAAGTATTTATAGACATAATGAAACATATTCTTGGTTAAATCATTTTCTTTTATAATTAGAGTATATTTTCTTGCATTCTATTAAACCATTTAGTCAAATACAGTTTAAGTTATTTATTTACTTATTGATAATTAAGCCGGTTCTGGTTTTGTCATTAAATTCAAAATACTATTTTAGAAAAATAAATACATTATTGGTCAAACATCCAGAAATGGCTAAAGAAATTTCAGCAAAAATAAACACCCCCAACAGCCTGTGACAAACTTATTTTTTCACTTGCAATGAGGTTCACATTGAATAAGGATAAATTTATTTGTTTCTTTAGTTTCAAGAAAGAGTAGAAAAGGAAAAAAAAGAAGTGCTCTAGGCATGCTGACATTCAATCTTACAACAGCATAA